>NC_056741.1:682097199-682224699 GCF_019279795.1 Protopterus annectens | reverse complement strand
CACTTTTATGATGTCAGCTGGTTTGCGCGATGGTAAGCACTGCTAACTTCCAGTGACATCTGCTTACACATGGTTAGCCTTACTATTGCTTACTCTGTGTAAGCACTGCTTCCCATCATGCAAACAGACTTGCACCTGCTTAATCGTGCTTATTTATCCTTACTACTTCTCTGTTTTCGACAGTAATAGTCTTGTAGTTCTTGGGGGGGGGAGGCGGTTGATTTGGCAAGTGTATGGGGTTATTCATTACACTGCTTCCTACTCCAGTTCACACATATATGCTCTGTATTAGGTTATACAGCTAAATATATTGATCATAACAGTATTTGACATGGAAATGAAATGTACTGAAGTGGGACTCAAACCGGGATTGACTGCTCATGAGGCGAACGCTCTGCCTACTACAATATTGCTGTACTGCTTCATTTGCAGATATCCTGCTTTTTAGGCTCCTTTTGTTATTTCAGCTACATTAACCATAGCCAAGCGATGGGCATACCCGTGCACCTACAGTTAGCTTTGATCGGTGTTTTAAAAGATATAGATGGGTTTCTTCTTTTACTTTATATGTCCTGTTGCTGTTGTACACATGGGGGTCTGTTGGTGGGGATATGAGGACACCTGTGAGTGATGTTGCTCGTTTCTTAACAGCTTCTGCTGTTTGACATTGCAGGGGCATGTTTATTCTGAGAGCTTTGCTCTCAGACACGCCCCCTGCACTCGTACACGCTCCGTGTAAGCCTAGGAGCTCGGCCAGCTTGCCTTCATTACTATGCATGGTGCACTGCTGTCATGCTCCTAAGCGGGCACTTCCGTGCAGGACTAAACTAGTCCTGCATGGATGGTTAGTAAATCCAGGGGCTTGTCTTTATATCCATAAACATTCTACCTCATTGATTGATTTTCATGGAAAACCAAGGGAATGAAGTTACCCCCCCCCCAAGATGAAGTACCTCATTGGCCTTCCCCTCATCTTATTTGTTCTACAGCTACTATAGCCTCATTTCAAGCCAAAGTCACTATAATACTGCCAGTTGCAGTTAACTTACATTTAGATTTTCAATAATCTAGCAGCTACTGATTTTAAAATTATCAGGACTTGTCTTAGCTCCTGTCTCCTTGCAATTTCACAGATTGTTTTTCTGGTACTTAATCCACCATGGGCTAACCAACTCCATTCTGCCCTTGCTAGTATTGGGCTTCACCCTGGTCCCCTACCTTACCCCCAGTTTCAACCCACACCATTTCATTTGAACATATACCTCACTTACTCTGCCTCCTCTCCTCATCCTCCTATCCTGTGCCTAACTGTACTATCCAGTCAAAAATTGTTCTCATTACACCATCCCCACCCACTTCTTTTCTAAATTCTTTCTCAAATCTCACTCTGCCTCCTTCCTGTCAATATCTACTTATTTACACACTGTTGTCACTGCTCATTACCTCACCATACCACACCGCAAGATTTTTACAACACTGCCCATGCTGTTTCCTTCCTGTATCACCGTATTCATTTTTCTCCTCACATTTAACATCCCCATCAGCAGTAATAATAAATAACACGCTTCAGCCATTACTTCGTCCTTACCTATCAACCATCTTCCCACTAGCAAATCAAAAATCTCTTCAGGCTTATTTCCCATAATGTCATTCCATTGTTGTAACCCAAAAATACTAAAGAAATGTCTGTCCCAATGCTGAGGTAATACTTCTACCCATCTCTGCTAAAAATGCCATAATAAACAAACCATCTTTCTCCACCATATATCAACATAGTAGCATCCGCCCAAAATGAGGTTCCAACTAAAGCCCAAACCAAATAATATGCCCTAAAAGTTTAACAATATTCACTATAAACCTTAGAAGCATATACAACAAAATCACAGGCTTTCATTCCAGGATACCTCAACACAGTCCAGACATCCTAGCCACAATAAAGACATGGCTAAAGCTTGAAATAAGAGATGCTGAGTATTCCAAAATATGCTCACAATTACTCCCCAAACAGGCACAATACCAAATTTTGGTAAAGCAGACATCCTAACCTCATTCCTAAAATTTAATCGAGCCAAGAGCATATGCATTGCTGTGCTATATAGCACCCCAGGACAGAACATTCTAGGACGTGAAAACATACTATCCTGGAATAGCAGATACAATCACAAATTAAATTGTCCTCTTGGGTGATGTAAACATTGACTGGCAGGCTTAATTTGTAAATTCAGCAACCAACAGCATGAACCTCTTTGGATTCAGTCAACTTATTAATACACCAACAAGATATGGCAAAATAACTCCCAAAAAAGCTATGCTGGAGTGGATTCGGATTACCAGCTCATCTCATTTTACCTCCTCGGGTACCCTCCCTGACACACTAAGTGACTCCCTTCCAGCTTATACCCACAGGAGTATTACACAATTAACAAAAGAACGTAAGCAGCAAACTACCTGTTGTTGTGTCTTTCGGCTTTTCCTGGTTAGGGGTCACCACAGGGGTCAACTCTGTCCGCTAATGATTGGCAGTAGATTTTTACGTGCTAAGTTGCCGGCCCTGACGCACAACCTTCAACTAAGGTACGCCCATTCACGCATGTCTCCACACAGAAGACACTCTAGCTGCGAATCGAACAGGACAGCGTCTTACTGTGAGGCAACAATGCTACCGCAGCACCACCACCGCAGTATAAGCAGCAAACTACCTGTAATCTCCCCAATTTTTCCAACAAGCCATTCAGTGAAGTTCTAAAAGCAGTTAACTGGTCCATCCTAAAAAGGCTTCCCTTAAATGATGCAGTTGAATACTTCAATGCAGCATTTCTAAATATTCTTAAAACCTTAGCCCCACAGTGTACAAAAAGAATTAAAAAACAGCCATTCACCATAGCTGACCAACCAATGCAAACTCCTTATGAAGATAGAGATGAAGCATGGATTAAGTGGCAGACGAAAAAAATGACAAAACATGGCAACTTTTCAGACAAGCCACAAAAAAGTCAAGAAAAAGAGTTAAAAAGTCTTATTATACTTACCTATAGGATAGCCATAAAAGCAGCGCTAAGAATTTTGGTCCTCTATGCCCTCTTTCATCAACCCAGGTACAAAAAAGGATCCATGTCTATATGGAGACATTCCCTGTCTTGCAAAAGCTACTTATTTCAATACATGCCTCATAGAATACGTTGCCAAATTAACCTCAAAATCAGCTAACACAACTCCTTCCACCCAACTAACTTTACCTACCTTAGGCACTAGCACATATCCTTCACAAAACTCATCTGACTGCGACCTCTCCAATATACACACATGCAGACAACTCCAACCACTTTCCCTTTCATTCAGTTTCTATAACTCTCATAAAAAAGCTTTTACATTAACTAAAACATTGTTCCTTCTCAGCTGACAATCTTTACCCAGAATACCCAAATCTAGCTACAGATGCAATAGCATACCCAATCAACACTCTTATTAATAGATCAATAACAAAATCCTGTATCCCTAACATATGAAAAATGGCACATAATATCACCTCACATAAAGGAGGTAATTCCACCGACATTAGTAATTTCCACCCCATAGCCATCCTGTCTCCCCTCTCTAAAATCCTTGAAAGATATATACATCAATAATTTCTCCACTATCTCTTACAAAATAAGTTCATCACCAAGATTCAACATGGATTTCTGCCAGACCACAGCACCTCCACTGCATTACTAAAATTTACAGACACTGTCAATAAAGCTCTCAACTCTAATAAACATGGAACTGCAGTATTTCTAGATCTCTCAAAAGCCTTTGACATGGTCTCTCCTGCTAAAATTCTCAATCAACTTTGCACCCTGGGTCTATTATCTCCATCTATTTGGTAGTTCTCTATCTACCTTGCCAACAGACAAAAATCTGTAAAATGGCAAGGATCCATCTCTGCATATCTACTCACTTCCATGGGCATCCCACAAGGATCCATCCTTGGTCATCTAATAAGCTACATTCATCTTCTTGTGAAGATGTATGCTATGGGAATATGGGAAATTATGGCAGATACACACGTGGAGGTGGTCAGGATTTGTAGATATAGAGGACAGTCTACAGGGGTGGCATGTGACACATTTGGTGGGCAAACACCGTTAATGGGGTGTGTGGTCTGTGATGTGGATCCATCATGGTTCCCAATATGGGCACAATGGGAACAAGGCTCCCACCAACTCCCACTCACAACAGCTGTCCACATCCTGAAGGTGCCAGGTCTGGTCGCTGAGCAGGAGGAGCATGTGGGCCGTGTAAATGTGTACTGGGTGCCTCAGATGGATGTAACACATCCCTCATGTGTCTGTGGAGTCTGGTATGGTACAGACCCTAGACCTGAGCTCAGCAGACAGGGACACGTTGGTGTGTGCCTGGGGATGGGTGGGTCAACATCCCCTGGGTGGTTCCACCTGATGGTATGGCTGTAACAGTACATGAGGAGGCCCCAGGTTGGCACACACATGTGATATGGCTAGGTATCCTAGTCAGATGGGTTTGGAGAGGTGGATCAGCTGGCCAATGGTACATATACATGTTATTGTGTCACTGTCATAGTACATATGTTGGTAGTAATAGTCTACACAATCCCGTACATGTCCAGCAGCATGCATAGAATCCCCCTATGACACAGACTGTCAGATGTGCAGCAATCTCAGAGCAGCCATACCACTGGCATATATGTAACCATAGTGGCCCTGACAATGGCATGCAAGTGAATAGTCTGCAACAGGCCGGCAATGTTAGTGTCCACACAGGGGACATGGCTACAATCACATAGCAGACGGTGTGGTACACTACACAATCTGTCCAAACAGAAGTTAAGCTGCAGCCATACCTAATGTGTTGTGCGTATAGTCTGTTGAAGCTGTTATGGTGGGGGGTGACAGAGACGTGGCTGGAAACACATACATATGGCCAATATTGACATGTTGCTGTGATAACCTCATGCATGTAATGTCGTAACAGGGTTTGCTGCAACACATGTCCTATGAGGGATATGAAGTCAGTAACTGTCAAGACTTTCACCATCTACAGACTGCAATCCTCACACTACCTTCTGCAGTTCACAGATATGTGCTCAGTGGGTAACACATGATATCAAGGGCACAACACATCGCCCAGTCTGCAGACGACTCTGCAGATGCAGAATCCTCATATACATAGTACTGACATGGCAGGTATTACAACATGTAGGACAGCCATATCCACACACACACACTCTGTTAAACCAACATTACCCCACATGCAGTATAGCAGCACTTACAGTCTGTAGTCAGGTCAGGCACATCCCCTCATGTGCGTTGCCCTGTTTCCACAGTGAAAGTTGTTAGAAGTAAATCCCAATCCATCTGAGATGCATTTCGCCAAACGACAGATCTAGTTTCTGCCCACAGTGGTTGTAAAGGGCCAACACCAAAATGATGTTCCTAGATATTGGAGTGTGTTACCATGTAGTTAGCTATGGGAATGTTACCACAGCTGTTCCACTTGCACTCAGCTAGAGAAGGACTGCAACTGGTGCAGAAGGCATCAGCTGATGATGACCTTCACTTACAAAACACAAGCTGCTGCCTAGCAAAGCAGGTGTACATCCAGCAACCACCAGAGAGTGTGTGGGCAGAAAAGACAGAAACAAAGTGTGTCAGGGAAGGTGTGGGTGAGTAAAACTTAAGCATGTGTGTGTCACACACCTACGAGTATGGGGTTTCAAACACCTGACTGACTATGCATAGATACCATATGTGTATGCAGTTATTGCATGCGCCACATAGCTTACATGTTGATGAGCTGTCCAGATGTATATGTGCTGGTGAGTGACATCTGCAACACTGTTGCAATACAGTAGGTGTAGCACACAAGCCTGTCCACATGAACAGATGTCAGCATCAACACAGCCACACTCTGTAAGGGACTCATACACATTGCCACACTTGGCAGGGCAATGACTACACTTGCTAACCAGTCACCTTACCACAATACAGTAATGCATAGATATCAATTGGCCCACATGGGTTATCCTGGGGTTCTATGGTCAAAGGGTATGTGACGGTGTCTGACATTAGATGGCATGCTTCAGTATGCCAATGGGGGTGGAACTGGGTGTGAATGTGGTCGGAAGCATCATACACCACACACACAGACACAGGGTGCTAGTACAGATGTGCATGTGTGCAGTTCTTTACTGATATGTAGTGGATAATGGTGCCAGATGGCTGTACAAGGCTAGGTGAGAGGTACACCTTGGCATCAGGCCACACGAGAATGGTCTGCAGTATGACTAAGGGGTGTAGTGTCCGGAATGGACCACACAGGTGGGTATAGTATTCACCATCCAGTGTCCTGGGTTGCTATTGTGTGTGGCCAATGCTGTGCAATGCTTGGCATGTATGTGCTCTATATGCCATGACTTAGACGGGGTTTGGGATGTACACATGTCCCACATTCATGTACAGTGGCATGAAGAAGTGTACCTGGTTGGTCTGGCCCATGTTGTGTACACAGAATTTTATCATCTGATGTGACAGTCCTGCCCCATGTGGCAGGGCCAGGTAATGGGCAACAGGTTGACCCTGCACCTACACTGATAGCATGCTACAGATATTCCCTGGTGTCAGTGGCATCTGTCCATACAGGGCATTTGTGTAAGGCATGGTATGTCCTTTGTGGATCACATTTGATGGAACCACAGTTGTTGCAGGCATACAGTGGGAAACATAATGAAGATGCACTGTCTGCAATTATGTGTCTATTGTACTGATGGACAGGGAGCCATGGCCTCTGTAGGCCACTGCTTTCACGCCATAGTTATTATCAGTCACCAATATGCAGTGTACTTCACACATCATTTATGTTGCCTTGCCGTGTGTGTGTGTGTGTGTGTGTGTGTGTGTGTGTGTGTGTGTGTGTGTGTGTGTGTGTATGATACATGGGTTGAGGTCTGCTCTGGTTAATACTGGGGTTGCTAACTGTGATTGGCTGGCCTTGATTTCACATGTATGGGTATGGATATGCACCCCAGCCTCTCATTATTTCATAGCTGTTTTCCCTGTATAGTGGACATTGTGATATGTACTAGGTCCACCATGTAAGAAAATTGCAAAACCCACTACACATTGGGCCCAGATGTCACACACACTCACCCTACTCCACACAGGATAAGAGGTACAAACACACATGCACACACCTGTCATATCCATGAGTAGAACCCCTACCAAATGACTTTATTACACTACAGCACTATGCAGTTATAGTACGCACCATGGTGATTACTTTAGTACTCCTTCCTCAAAGGTGAATATGACATTGTCTGACATAAGCAGGAATGCCAAAGTAGGGCATTTGACATGTACTGAGTGTGACTAACATAAAATGCATTGCTCTCTACACATACAGAGGAACACACAAAACATCCAGAACTGCCATGGGTGGGTATAGAACCCTACCAGAGTTCTCAATCACATTACAGCAGTATACAGTTATGGCAAGCGCTATGGAGATTACTGGGCTACACTCTTCCCAGAGGTGTATTTCAGTGTGGATGACATCAGCAGCCTTACCAAGGTAGAGCATTTAAATTGTATGGGGTGTGACTACCCTACTAAACATTACTTTCTACACAGCTAGACACACACACCAACAAACACACTGTCGCCAAGATTGGAGTTAGAACTCCTACTTAGCCACACTACAGCAGTACACAGTTACAGCATGCGCCATGGAGATTAATGACCTATCACTTCCCCAAAGGTGTATTTCACAGTTGATGACATCAGCACACTTATCAAAGTGGACCATTGGAGGTTGTAGTGTCTGTGAATGGACTCAAAAGCATTGCTCTCTACACTGACAAAGGAACACACACATAAATGCACATACCATGTCTGGGAATAGAACACCTATCTATGTAGTGTATCACACTACAGCAGGATGCAGTTACAGGACGCGCTATGGAGATTCCTGTGCTACAGCTTCCCGGAGATGTATTACTAGGTGGATGACATCAGCTGCCTTGCAAAGGTTGAGCATTTGGATTGTGGGGAGTGTGGCTAGACTAAAAAGCATTGCTCTTTACACAGACATACAGACGCACTCATAAACATTCACTCACAGTTGTCATATCTGTGAATTTCATCACATGACAGCAGTACGCAGTTACAGGATGCGCTATAGAGTTTACTGTCCTACAATCTTCCCACAGGTGTATTACCAGGTGGATGACATCAGCTGCCTTGCAAAGGTCAAGCATTTGGATTGTGGGTTTGCGGCTAGCCTAAAAAGCATTGTTTTCTACACAGACAGACACACAGTTGCCATGTCTGGAAATAGAACTCCTACCTAACTACTTTATCACATGACAGCAGTACACAGTTACAGGATGCGCTATAGAGATTATTAGCCTACAATCTTCCCAGAAGTGTATTTCTAGGTGGGTGACATCAGCAGCCTTGCCTAAGTTGTGCATTGAAATTGTTGGGAGTGTGACTACCCTAAAAGGCATTGCTCTATACACAGTCAGCCAGACATGCAAACAAACACACATACAGTTGACAAGTCTGGGATTCGAGCTTCTACCTAACTAGTTTATCACATTACAGCAATACACAGTTACGGGACCCGCCACAGAATTACTAGGCCACAACTTTCCCAAAGGTGTATTTCACATTGGATGACCTCAGCAGGCTTGTCATAGTAGGGCTATTAAGAGGGCAGTGTGTTTGCATGGGCCATTACCAATTCATCTAGGAGTTGACATGCCACATGCGGGCACACACAGGGTCATATTTCACAAGTATGTGTATGAAGTTGCAAGACGACTACTTCCTTGTACAGTCATGTTGCACAGCTGGCACGTGCACCACATAGTCTCTACTGCTGACAGATACTGGTGGCTAGTATCTGCAGTGAGTGACATATGCACCTCATGTGTTTGGGGCCCTTTGGCTGTGTGTTGTGTGGGACAGGCCTGGATTGCACCTTGTCACAGTCACCCTCTCTACACATCTATCTCCGTCTACCTTTGGCTTATTATAGTGTGTTGTCCTTACATATATGTCTGTATTCGTATCCACTGTGTGTGCAAGGCATGAGTGGTTCATACTGATGAGTGTATGCACTAACAACTGCAACTGCCAGATATGTCTGGTCCACTGGTGTTTGCAGACATGGCCTTCATGTGTTAAAGTGTATGAGCATGACCAGTGTGACCTTTCAGTATATTGTTGACTTATATTGCCTTCATTTCTCTAAGTGTATGAGCATGCCCAGTATATCCATCTGTATTGCATGCGTGGGTCAAGTCAAGGTAGTTTTTACTGCAGTGATGCTGTTTGTGTTGTACACTGACAGGTAGCATGCTGTCTCAGCAGGGTATCCATTGATCATTTGGCACTGACTGTTACTACATTTCTGCATAGCAAGGGGGTGGGCACACCTGACTATTTCCACATTTCTACTCAGGATTGGGGGGCACACCTGACTGTTACTATATGTCTACATAGGATGGGGGGCACACCTGATACTTGTACACATTTGCTAGGACTGTACTGGTATGTCAGGTACTCCATTTCAGTCTGTGGTCTTACATATTGTCCTGGCTAGAGGCATATGAGTGTACTAAAGATATTATCTTATAATTACCTACATATTAGTGTCTGACTTTCTAGCCTTCACAACTGACATCCCACTGCCTGGCCTGCTGTAGTCAGTTTGTGTAGGCCTGTGGGGGGGGGGGGTGCCCATAGGCCTCATTCAGAGGTCATAGCACAGCATTTGTTTGTGCTTGTCTACACCTATTCTGCTGGCTGTGACTGTTGTTGGGTATGTGACCCCCCCCAACTGGCATGTGTGAATCACTTACCTTGTGGGTGTCCCGGTACTGAGAGTGGTGCTGCAGGGCTGTCTATGTCGAATGCACATAGTATACTCCCTAAACATAGTTAGGCACAGGTAGTGTAATGTTTGGCATCCCTTTTACTGCATGCGAGAGTCAGAGAGAGGTGTTATTCCCTGGGTTCTACCTGCGTCAGTGAATGTGCTATGTGTTGCCTCTTTGTCAAGGCCAGGGCATACTGGGCGTGCCTCCTTCTGCCTACTGGGGCAGGCTCAGATTGTTCCTCCTCCAAGTCACTATGTGCCCATGCAGGCCTTGGCAATGGCGGGGGGCTGTGTGGCCTTCCCTGTTCTCTCCCTGCTGCAGCTGTTTCCACAGGATCATATTGTGTAGCAGGGCACATACAAGGACAATTTGGGTACATGTAGCTAGTGAGTACTGCAAGGCTCCACCGGATGTGTCCAGGCACTGGAACTGTGACTTGAGCATCCCAAACACATGCTCTATTATGATTCTTGTTTGTGCGTGTGCCTCCTTCTGGAGTTCTTGTTCAGGTGTGCGTGCATTTCTGATGGGTGTCATCAACCACGGCTCCAGTGCATATCCTGCATCCCCCACTAGGTGACCATGTGGGATGTCCTCATTGGCAAATCTCTGGCACAGCTGCATCAGATGCCAGATGTGGGAATCTTGATAGCTTCCAGGGCAGCCAGCACACGAGTTCATTATTATGCCCTGAGCATCACACATGATCTGGCAGTTGATGGAGGGGAAGCCCTTGCAGTTGATATAGACCCTACCCTGCTCACCAGGTGGTGCTTTGATGCATATGTGCATGCAGTCTATAGCACCAACTACCTCAGGGTAATCTGCTATTTGGTGGAACAGTTGCATATTGCTGGCCAATGCCTTATGGGTGTTGGGGAAATATACGTGCTCACCATGTGTGGACATGGCATCCAGGAACGGGTGGGGTACCCTGAATGCTGATGCCTGTGAGATCCCCATCATATCCCCAGTTGGCCTTTTGAAGGTACCTTTAGCTAGTATTCTTAGGCCTACACATACTTTTGTATCCACTGGGATGGGTCCCCCTCTGTTAGTTCTGTGTGTGAGGCGTGGCCGGCCCAGCTCAACAATTTGCTGTAGGAGATCCCTGTCCACCCTATAGCACTCCACTATCTTCAACTCATGTAGCCCTTGGTAGGTTACCCTGGGTCTGTACACTCTTCTCTGTCTCCTCACTGTGGGTTGCTCAGCAGCATTCACATCCTCACCACCCTCAGCCTCTTCCGCAAGTTGTTGTATGATAGCTATTGCAGCCCCTAACATTTTGCAGTTGTGAGTGTTAAAAGTTCCCCGCGTGTTTACATTGGTGGTGTTGAGTGTGGGAAAAACCAGAGGAGTAGGTGTTTGCATAATTTATAGTAGTGTTCTGGGCTGGGCTGCTGCCTGTGTAATTGGTTGGTTCTGATACATTTCATCTGCCAGCTAAGCTAGTACTCCTTGATTACCTTCCTACTGCTGTTTTCCCTTCCCATTGCCTTCCTGTTTAAGCCCATGTGCGCGCCATGCAAACAGAGTGCTCAAATGTGCACACTGCTGCTATTTTCTGGTTACCCTCTTTTTTCTTCCTGTATGACCGAGTGCGCTGTGTGCAGACCCGTTTAGGCTTTGTAAAGACTGCTAGGCAGGCTTAGACACACCCCATAGCTTAGCTGTGCTAAGCTAGGAGCAACCCCAGGCCACAGGGCTCCAATCCACTTACAGTATGTCTGACAACCCCCCCCCCCCATGATGTCACCTACCTCCTAGGCTTGCATCCAGCTATTCATAGTCTTACACTGTTTGACCTGCCTCACATCCTGGGGAAAACTGGGATTCACTATCCTTCCCTCATTTGCATAGGATTGCCTGCTAATACATAGTTACATTTCTCACAGTGAGCCTCCCCCCTTAGCAACCACTACTCACTGGCCAAGTTGTGTTCTGCCTGCCATTGACTTGCATGGCAGAATAGTGATTTTAGTTAGAATGCTTAATTTAGGATCGTTTTGTTATTTTCCCCCCGATCCCGTTTGTGCGCCACTACCCTATGCTTAAACAGCCGAGATCGGCTAATAAGAATTAAAAGTTGATTTTTTTAAGTTTTGTGCTGTTTGCAATGCCAATGGCCTTATACTTGGCCATAGACATGCTTACTACATAATATGCAGCATTTATTTGGGGCTACCATAGCTCCATTTTTGATTTTGCAGACATGTACTTGGTTACTAACTGAGTACATTTCTACTGATTGCACTAGTCCTGCAAGGACAGTCGCAAGCTTCCTGGATTACAAATTCACCTCATTTGCATGGATTTCTCCTGCAAATGGGGTGATTTGCATACAAGGGCTTTGTCCGTGCAAGAATAGTGCAGGAGCGCTCGTGCATGCCACTGCAGGCTGTTCCTGGATCGCACGGCAGACATATTGCCTGCTTGAGCTCCTGCACTAATCTTGCACGCCATGCAAGCTTTTGAGAATGTAGGGGTAGGTCTTTGAACTCTAAATACTAGGCAAGAGTCATAGCATTTAATTTTATTGTTATGGACTTTTATTGCTTTTCCAAGGAAATTTTACACTGCTAGAGTAAAATATGGTCATGTGTTAATTTAGTTTCATTTTCAGCAGTAAAAGGCTTGGGAGTGTCAGTAGGGGTGGGGGTGCCCCTCCAGCAGACTAAACATGACAGTACAGAACCCACTAATGCATAAGTGAGGGAAGACAAGATATTTCATTAAATTTAACTTGACTCTTGGAAACTGCCTTATATAAGTTTTAACTGAAGGTATTGCTTCTTTTGTACTTTTGTGTCTGGAGTGAAATTCAACTAAATTCCATTGGTAGTGAGATTATGTTCACATTTGCAGAAGGAATTATCAGGCATATCATGTGCTCAGTGCACTGGGAGAGAGGGAGAGATTAAAATAATTAGAATTGCTTGATGACTGAAATGGGTAGATAAAGTATTATTTGTCTATACTCTTCTGCATTAAGTAGTGTTTGGCCAACATAAAAAATAGTGCACTATATTTCACAGTTGTGCATTTCTGTTTACAGCCTTAATGCAGCTAACAGGAGAATTTGGGATTACTAAAATGGAAGCATCCACAGTTTAGAAGGAAAGATGGAAAATAAAGTAGCTAATAAGAGATATGTGTTGTTATGCAAGCTTGTGATTACTGAGATGGAGGTTTACAGATTTTAGAAAGACAGGTAAAATGCCTATTTCAGTTAGTTCCCACTCTTTTCTACACAACATATAGTCTGTTAATGTGACATTTAAGCACTTTAGAATAAGCGGCTTGCGTTTTAACATACATTGAAAACTAGATACTAACACAACACTTTTCACAAACAGAACTGTCTCATATTATTAATGATTGACTAGACTAGCCAGTAAATGTGTTTTGCTGTTCATAAAAAATGAAATCAGGTACTACAAATGAAGCCTTCACCAGAAGCCAGTAATAAAAATGACACAAGCAGATGGCAACACATTATAAACTTATTTGTTGTAACTGTGCAGTTCATAAAGTAAAGACTTACATGCTTTCACTGAATTGTAGAGCAAAAAGCCAGTAGAAACCTGCTAATATATATATGTTAGACATTAACAGCAGAAAGACAATGACACTTTGCCAGTTTGTACTAATGTAGAAGCTTATTTGTAATTGTTTATATTACAAGGTTGAACCAGAATTAAATAATAGACCATTTCTGTTCAGAAATTTAAAAATGCAATGCACCTTACTGTAGAGTGTAGCAGATAGATTGAGATGAGTTCACCTGGGTCATGGGGTAGAAAAGTGATTTTGAATTTGGAGCCCCAAAGGCAAAAGTAGTTGGGGAACAACTGAGATGAGGGGACATACCTTTCAACCTCTTAGAGTAAGAAATCTGAACAAAGCCATAAAAAAGTGGCACAAATATGGACAATTTTAAAATATTGCTCTTACACACTTAGAAAGTTGATAGAATAACAAGTTTTGCATTAGCATAAATTTCCCAAAGGGTATGAAGTCTAAAACTCAAATTTCTGTCATTATTTTCTAACTTCAATCTTTAATGATTTGCCACTAATTTGCCAGGCAGCCACAATTTTATGAAAACACGGACCAAAAATATAAGGCATAAATCTGGACATTCTGTGAAAATCTGTACAGTTGAGAGGTATATGAGGGGAGGGCCAATCAGGTACTTCAATGGAATGCAGTCCCGCCCCACACAGATTGTTTTCCACCAGAAACAGTCAATGAGATAGAATGTTTATGGATACAGAGACAAGGTCTTTGAGCTGTAAATACTTGACGTGAGTCATATCATTTAATTTTGTTATGGATTTTTATTGCTTTTCCATAGAAATTTTGCTCTGCTGGAGTAAAATATTCTTAAGTGTTAATTTAGCTTCACCTTCACCAGAATACAGCCTGGGGGGTTGGGTGGGGGTGGAGATGTACCTCCAGCAGATTCAACACTGTAGTAAAGAACACACTGAAGCAGAAGTGAGGAAAAACAAGATATTTCATTGCCTAATTTGATTCATGGAAACTGACATACATAGGTTTAACTGAATCTAATGCTTCTTTTGTACTTCTGCTACTGGATGTTCCTTTGGTAGTGAGATTATGTTAACTTTTGCAGCAGGAATTGTAAGAGATATGTGCTCAGCACAATTATTGTAGAGTGAAACAGCTGGATGGAAAGGAGTTCGCTTGGGTCAAGTGTAGAAAATCCAATTCTGATAACATCACAGCATGATGGAACAATGAGTTCACAAATTAAGGAGAAACAGGTGGAATGGGAAGCATCTGATCAGCCGCCACATGAAGGTACTCTGGAGCATTCAGCGGGAAGCCAGTGCAGTAGTTCAGTTAGAGTTGCACAGCAAAGGAAGGAGCAGGAAAAAGTGACAACTCTGACACAGTCAATGTTGTGATGTGACAGGCC
Source organism: Protopterus annectens (assembly GCF_019279795.1). NCBI lineage: Eukaryota > Metazoa > Chordata > Ceratodontiformes > Protopteridae > Protopterus > Protopterus annectens. The sequence goes on along the minus strand of NC_056741.1, from coordinate 682,209,853 downwards.
AATGAGTTCCCATGTGAAAGAGCAACTGACGATGCAGGATGCAGCTGAGGATAATATGTCACTTGACGATTTTCTGGAACTTTCTGTAGAATGCCCACAGAAAATGGAGAATAAAGAATCTGTCCTTAGTTTAGAAGAAAAAGATACAAGGAAAGAGTTGCTTGATTTAATAGATATGGATATACATATTAAAACCAATGAAAGAAATAGATTACAGAAAGTAAATAATACCCAGAATGTTAGAAGACTGATAAAACAAATGAACAGAATAACCAAGACTACTAACAAAAAATCATATGCTATAACAGAAGTAAATAGGATATATTACTGTGCAGCTAAATTAGTAACAGATACAGTCTTACCTCAAAAATACAGGTAGGAAGGGAAACAAATCAAATGCCATCATGGAAGTATGGAATAGAGAAAACTATAAAGGAATTAAGGCAAGAAGTGTCACTATTAGAAGAGCATAAAACAACAAAGCTACTTAGAAAGACAGACATGCTAAAAGTAATGCGCAGTATTAGAACACATCAGGATCTATTCTGCACTATTGCAAATAATAAAGTAAAGATATCAGCACAGGCAGAAAAACTTAGAAAATATTTAGATAAATATAAAGGAAAAGTATAAAATAAGCAGTTCTTTGATTACCCCAAAAAGTTTTATAGAGAATTCTGAAATAAAGCAAAAGTAATAGAAATACCACCAAAAATGAAGAAATAGACACATTTTAGAGAAATATCTATGAAGACTCTGTGGGACATAACAAAGATGATGAATGGATAGAAGTAAAACAAACAGTAAGAAGTTCAAAAGTACATGATATAAAATGGAATAAAGTAAAGGCCAGAGAAACCGAAACAAAAATAAGAAAAGCTCCTAAATGGAAAACTCCAGGCCCAGATGCAGTACCTGTGTTTTGGCTAAAATTATAAACATATTTGCATGAAAATTTAGCCTTGAGTAGGAACTACCTATATGCATACCCCGAACAGATGCCAACCTGGAAAATGATACTCCTTAAGAGTGAACTTGCAAGCTATCCTAAAAACTACAGACCAATAACTTGTCTTCCAGTGATATATAAACTATATACTGTAATTGAAAATGACAGAGTTTATAGTCATTTAGAAGAAAACTCAATCATGGCAATAGACCAAAAGGGTAACACAAGAAGGTCATATAGAACAAAGGACCATATGTTGTTAAATAAAGTCATAACGAAGAATTGTAATAAGGGAAGGAATCTAAGTACAGCATGGACAGATTACAAAATAAGCATTTGACAGCGTCCCTCATTTATGGAAAAAGGAGTGCTTACAGATGTATAAGATATACCCTGTATTAATGAATTAATTACAGTGACCATTAAATAGCGGCAAACCACTTTGCAGCCAAACCATGAGAAAAGACAAATTATTATCCCAGGGAAAAAAACTCAAAGGGGATATTTCAGGTTTATTTTTTTGTCACCTCAGGACTTATTTCTTGCTCTTAACCCATTAAGCTGTCTACTTAACAGATTAGGTCATGGTCACAATTTGGCTGACGCACAACAACAAAGTATAAACACTTCCCATCTTATTTTTTTGTGGATGATTTAAAACTGTATAGTTCATCAGATGAGGAGCAGAAAGCAGAACTGGAAGTAATGAAAACTTTCTCAGATGATATAAGAATGTTATTTGGTCTTGATAAATGTGCAAAGGCGACATTTAAAGGAGAAAAGCTGCAGGATGAAGAAAACATCAGCCTGGGACAGGAATGTGATATAAAGGAACTTGATCAAGGAGGGAGTGTATAAATATTTGTGAACTGATAAAGTATTGACAATAAAACATGAAAAAATGTGAACAAAACTCAGTAAAGAATATTTTAGAAGACTAACATTAATACTGAAAACAGCCCTCTAACATCTGGGAACAAAGTCCAAGTTATAAACCAATTTGCTCTTCCTGTTCTAACTTATCATTTTGGGCTGATTGACAGGTCTCAAAAATTTTTGGAACAACTGGACAGGAAAACATGAAAAATGCTTCACGCTTATCAAATTATATATAAAAATCAGTATATATAAAATATTTCTCATTCTGAAGGAGGTATGGGCCTCCTCAAAACTGATTACATGTAAAGATATGCAGTCGTAGGGCTGCATACATATATGCTGACCTCACCAGATACAAACATAGTGAATGTATTGAAACATGAAGAGAACAAATCTAAGATTACTTTCCTGCTTCGTTTAACAAAGGTAAACTGGTGTCAAACGGGAAAAGAAACCAAATCAGAAGTAAACAAAAATTTGGCAGCAACTGAATGTGCCAGAGAATATAAGAAGGATCAGATGAGAAGTTAAGAAGTGTGGAAAAGGAATAGATATAGCTGCATATACAACAAACTCCTGGAACATCAACATTTCAGTCAGGATCTCACACAGGAATAGTTATGGAGTGGTGAATATGAAACCGAAAGATGAAAGGTAAATATTAGCAGCCCAGGACAGTGGACTACATACAGGTTGGTTTACAAAGTCCATTGAACATATGTGAGAAGCAGGCAAATGCAGGTTCTGGAAAACAGAACTGGAAACTGTCACGCATCTTGTCGTTGGGTGCGATATTCTAATGGCAGAAAGCCTGTGTACTGAAAGATAGAATAATGTGGCAAGACTGTTGCATTAGGGTTTGTGCAAACATTACAATACAGAAGTAGCTGAGATGTATTGGAAACATGAGACATAAAGCATTACACAGAATGATGAAATTTATATCACATGGAAATAACCATTGTCAACACAAATAGATGTGAGAAAACCAGATATAGTAGTCCATGAAAATAAAAGAAAAGTAGCATTGATCATTGAAATTGCTACACCCAGTGATTACAGTGTTTTACATACAGAGACAAACACAAAGTCATAAAATTTCAGGACTTGCAGGCAGAAATGTGGAAGAAAGATACCTAGACAGTTACAACAGTAGTAGGAGCAATGGGTCTTAGTAAAAAAATAATATACAGTCTTATTTAGATATGTTAGTGAAACATATAACTCTATATGAATTGCAGAAAGAGTTATTTCTGGGCACATTGTGGGTGCTACAAAAAGCACTTTTGACTAACCTCAAAGATGGAAACAATACTAATTTCACAAAGTTTAATCATACTTTGACTTAGGAGTGGGGTCCATTCCCATCATTGTTTTAGAAAACAAGAAGACTTGGAGAAATTAATGTGAGTGTGAATACCCTCGAGAGCCATTTCTGACTTTAATCCTAAAATATTTGTCATATCTGCTGTGACGTAATCTGAGGCTACTGCTTTACCTGATTTTGTTTTCTTTAGTGTACGTCCTATTTATTTTATGGTGAGTATTTCTTCTTATTTCAGTGTAGGGTGAGCATGCAGCAGCAGTTTCTATACAGCCTTCTTTATTCAGATTTTTAAGTGCTCCTTCCATCTGCCCCTGTTGTCCTCTGAATGAGTGAGAAGGATGTTGCTGGTATCCATTATGATAGGTGTCTACTATATGTCTGTCATTACCTTGAAGCCTGAGAAAGCCTCTTTGTGTCATCTGCTGAGTCACTTTACAGAAGCTGACTGAGTAACCATGATGTATTCTTTGCTTGCAATTATTCTCTTAGACTCTTTGTTAGCCAGCCAGCATTCTCTCTCTGTGCCTGATCTGTTCTTTTTATCTCCCGTATTTTATTGCATGCCTTCTTCTTGTACAGATTGTTATGTCTATGCTGGAATATATGTAAGGAGTCTTGCAGAAATATATCATGAAGAGCATATACATGTTCACAGATACTTATACACATAAGACACACATATTTATTAATATGATCGGAGTCACACATCAAAATACAAACAGAGCTGGTGACCAAATTACATCTTTCCTAAAATAGTCATGGGCAAGAGTACTGATTCCCAATGACTGAGCAGAAAATCAAATGCATATTACCTACTGCTTACCACGCATTCATATTCTTATAAATCTGTACTACCTGCTGCTTTTCACACACACACACACACACACACACACACACACACACAATGTTATAAAAAACATATTGCCTATTGATTATCACACATACATACATTCATACATGTTCTTATAAATACATATCACCTATTGCTTGCCAACAAATGATAAGACAAACCTAATACAGAATATGGCACAAACAAAACACTTTCCAGAAGAAATATATATATATATATATGTAATAGATCTGTGTGTGTATATATATATATATATATATATATATATATATATATATATATATATATAGATGTATAAACATATATATATATATATATATATATATATATATATATATATATTCTATATATATGTATAGATGTGTAAACACACACACACACACACACGCGCACACACACACACACACACACACACACACACACACACACACACACATATATATATATATATATATATATACTCTCAATTTATATATTCTCTCTCTCTCTCTCTCTCTCTCTCTATATATATATATATATATTGTGTATGTATATATATATATATATATATATATATATATATATATTATATATACATGAGTGTTGTTCGTTTGGTAACTGTTGTTTTGGTTGACACGTGAAAGTACTTGTTTGCTCGAATTAAACGGGGATCACCTCTGTGGCTCTGCTCGACAGTGGCACAGGAAAATAATTTTCTTGGGTGGCAAAAGTCAGGTTACCTTTTTGGCTGGGCTTGTATAGGCCCCAGGGCCGATAGTCCAGTACCAACCTTTGAACCTATGAACGCCTGATTTTTCAAATGGACATTACGTTAAAATGTATGCTTTGCTGAAAATGGTAAATGGGATATATACTATACATGTCTGTGTGCTTGTGTACATGTGTGTGGGTTAGGGTTTGAGTTAGGGATAGATAAGGGATTCGATTACATTTGCGTGTGTGGTTGTTAGTGTATATGTGTGTGTGTGGGGAGTGATTGCCGAGTTGTTTTTTTTTAGTGTTAGAGGTAGGTCTTTTTAAAAGTTAAGGTGCACATTATGGCTAGGGGCAGGGTTAGGATTAAGATTAGCATATATTACTTAGGTAGAGCAAAAGGGCCCACCTTAGTAATGTTTGCTAACCCTAATATGCATCATCTTAACTTAAAAAAAGCCTTATCTACTATTTAGACAAGTTTGAGTTGAATGTGGTTGGGTTATGGGTACTGCATCAGAAAAGAAAAGTAGTGTCCTTTTTCGATGTACTGAGTGTCTGTCTATTTTTTGTGTTATGCAATAAATGGTTGAAATGCTGTGGTGCACATTTTGCATGTTGGCTAAGTGATGTTGATCATTCATTGTATAATCATAAATATATATGTGTGTGTGTGTGTCTCTGTGTGAATGGTCTATCACTTCAATCACAAGTGGTTGATAAAAATGATCTAGCACAACTGATTTAATGATATTCTTTAGTACATTTTATCAGTTATAACTCTGACAATAACAAATATCTATGATATTTTGATCACTGGTATGAGTTTTATAAGTAATATTGCAGCTTGCTTTATCATAGTGTGGTGGATTGTGTGAGCTGGAGTTGCACTTCAAGCATTTTTCCCTTCCTTCCACTGCAGTGGGAATGGGGAGTTGTTTTACATATATATATATATATATATATATATATATATATATATATATACACACACACACACACACACACACACACACACACATATATATATATATATATCTATATATATATATATATATATATATATATATATCTATATATATATATATATAAAATTAGAGAGAGAGATAGATAGATAAATATATATGTCGGGGGTATTTTTTCTTTTTTCTTTCTTTCAATCTTTCTTTCCTTCTGTTCTAATATTTGAATTATGCTAGTTTAGATGGAGTGTGTTTAGACATGTTATGTTTGATCAGTATGTGTTTAAATTTTCTGGGGCAGTTTCAATAAACCCTACATGGTCTGCTAAGACCGTGCGCACATCACCCAGTGATGCTCACATGGTAGTGCACTGTTTGTATTCAGTAAGTGGCGCTACACAGTGTGTACAGCTGTGCACACACAGAAAACACCATAGCATGCTAATTAGAGCATAAACAGCTGAATTGTATGCTAATCAACCAATCCAAGATAGAGGAGCTATTCAACAAGCTATAAAGCAACTGAGTAGACTCATTGCTGGTTTTCTCTGTGAAGTCCAAACCTATTGTAATACAGCCACAGAAAGGAGTCTACACAGAAAGAAGGTTAAGGGCTGCTGTTGCTTTAATTCATGTGCATGTACAACAGGCTGAAGTCCATGCTGCTGCTGCTGCTAATATTTCACAATAAAGAAGGAGAAGAGTTTTCAGACCCCATTTAATTTATCACAATCTGCATGAGGTGAAAATTGTAGACTGCTATGGAGTCAATAAAGACACACTACAGGAACTCTGCAACCTTTGTCATCCTCAACTTAGATCCAGGGCAAACTGAGGGGAACCAATACCAGTGGAGACAAAGGTATGTGTAGAGTTTAGAATTTTAGCTACAGTAACCTTTCAGAGACGAACTGGGGACATGTTGGGGGTGTTACAGGCATCAGCATCCAGGATCCTCTATCATTTCCTAAATGCTATGCTCTAACATGCCAGCAACCACATATATATTTCCCCGTACTCATATAGAGGACAGGGCCACACATATGCAGGAGTTCTACTCTGTAGTACACTACCCCGAAGTACTAGGTGCCATAGATTGTACACATATACAAATCAAGGCACCATATGGGGAATAGGGAAGGGACTACAAAAAAAGAAAGGGCTTCCACTCCATTAACTGACAAGTCAAAAAAATGATGCATGGTAATGTTCACAACCTTTAACTACCCATGTAAAGGCTGTATAGTCCTAGTATCAGACTAAACCCTGAACTAAAACTGTAGCAACTGCTAGATTTGCAAGGTAAGTGTTGAACCTTGAGTATTATAACACAATTGTGTAATAATACAAATAAATGGCATATCCTTGCATGTTGTTACTTGCTAATGTAAGTAAGTAAAGGTAGGCGATTTGTACAGCAATGACTTCAACTAGTGGCACCAGAGACCTATGTAAATACATGTGTCCTCTATCAAGTAATAGCCCTCAGGCATCAAAGATTCACACATTCATACCTCTCAAAAATAGTAAGAAAGCAGTACAATTATCAAAACAACATCACAAACACAGATATACTAAGCACCAAGTCAGCTACGCATCCTGAGCATCATACACAAAGCTAAAGTATCCATAAATCTGAAAGATAGAAAACAAGGATATGGCACAGTTATCATCACTGGCACAGGGTGCTTTGTAGGGGGGGGCAGGAAGCTTAGGCTGACACAAAAGGTAAATGAGTGCATGTAAATAAGAAAGAGAAACAGGCAGACATTTGGATAAAGTAACAAATGGCAAATGAGACAGAATGAGCTTTAAGCCTCATGGCTGAACCATGCAACTGTTGTGTGTGTGTCTGTATGTGTGTGAGTGTCTGCAAGAACATAGCCAAGATCTGTGCTAGTCTGTATTGTGATATGTTGGACAGGTGTGAGCTGTGCATGGTAGAAGTGGCAGTTCATCGTTGTTGTACCCGACCATGACAACTGGCTCTACCAGGAGGTGCACTGGCATGTCCACACCCAAAGTCAGATGCACTGCTGCTACCTGAATGTGACTTATGTCTGCTGGATGAGCTCTCCTCACAAGGATGCCCAGAACCATGACCCCATGGCCTGACATGTCTGGTTATGGACACCTTATCCACTGATGGAGTAGTGTCACTATGGCAGCATTATCAGCTATGGCCACATTGGCTAACATCAGATGATGTGGCTGACCTGCACCCATGTGGATGCTGTTCCCTTCTCATCAGGCATTCCATCACAGACACCACCCATTCCAATGTGTCATTCATCCAATCCATTGAATTGGTAATAAGGTGGAGGTAGTCAAACATGTCAGTCTATGCCACATCTACAACCCTAAGCATTTCTCTGTAGGACCTTTTGGAACATGTCTGCACCTCCACAATGGCCCTAAACATACACTGAGTGGCACAGAAAGACACACCTGAATCAGGTAGAAGATGGACAGCAGGCCTCCTCTGATTATCCTTAACAACCCTTCTGTGTGGCACATCACCTACACTTTGGCTGTGGCCAGAGTCAACAGGCACTGAAGTCACAGTAACCACACTACCCTGATAAAGTGTCTCACCCTCCACCTGCCCAATATCTGAAGGATTACTGGAATGCGTTGGTGAAGACCTACTGGCTGTGTCTGATGGAATTACAGGAGATGGCTGAATGTCAATGTCAGTGTTAGATTCAACCTCTGCACCCCCTGACTGTGCCTGTGTTTGGCCACTATCATCATCATCAGAGTCTGTTAATACCCTGCCATCAGGTAGTAAGAGTACTACACTTCCACTGTTAGGATCACCAGTGATAATAAGCAACAAACACAGAAAAGAAATTAATACCTTCACTACTGTAGTCCAATAGATGCTAACAAACTAATATTGGTGCAACTATTATAGACAGTACAGCAATAAACACAACAGTCTTGACACACACATTGCACGTATGGATAAAATATTTCTTTGAACTGTTCTTCAGTACTGACATAAAAATGTATGGATTACCATGTTCAGATGCTGCTAGAGTTCCTATGGAGGATGATCCTGGAAAAAGTTAAGCAAAAGGCAAGGACACCATTATCACAAATAACAGTAAGACAGGACGGTATTACTTTTTGCTCTTTATATGTCTATTAGCAATACTTTTAACAAAAACTTGGATGACACATCTACCCTGAGCCTGTGTGCAGTCAACCAGAATGTGTTAACTGTATCAATCTACAACTATACCCCCCACAAAAAATGTTAAATAGAACCAAGTATTGCTGACATTTTACTGTACAAAAAGTATTTAACAATTGAAATAAGTAAGCCTGCCTAGAAGCTCCTCCTGGGTCATACTTACCCTCCCTGAAACAGCAGCACCAACATAAATGACATGCTGTTGTGCACTTTCCAGTAAGCCGTCTTGATCTCCAACAGTGGGCATGAACTCGTTATTTGGTGTCAGTGGTGGCTTTGTAGTAGGCCTTCTAGGTAGCCATCTATCCATGGGCTACTGCAAGTGTGCTCACCTGAGCCAATGAAATCATGTCAGTGCCCTGTGATGCATCTGATCATATGTACTGTTCTGGCTACCTACGTCCTTTACATCAGCCACTATAAGCTGCCAAATTTGCATTCTGCCAGATATATCCCCATGTCCTGTCTCAAGCAGAAAGATACCATGTTGCTTAAATGCTTCAACAATTACTTAATACTCAGGGTCACTGAAGGGGGGGTTCCTGGGGATTAGGACACATGTGTGCCATAATCCTAGGTTACATAAAACACAAAAAAGGATAATACACATAAGTATTGCATAAATACAAGTCTAGCTTAGATGAAACACATAAAATGTAGTTTTTTCAATATTACCTAGTGTAGGAACAAATAAATACAGTAAAGATATTCAAATATAAAACAGATGTATGTGGTTGTAACATATTGCAGTCGCACACAAAGCAAGTTTGGATCCAAAACAATAGCAAAGCAAATCTCTGTAGTAACAATTCTGATTGTGCCAACACAGAAATGGAACTTGGCACCCCCACACTCAAAACAACAGGCAAATGACACATTTTTCTAACAAACTATCAGTAAACTGCTAAAAGTGCTGTCAAATAAACTGTCCCAAAAACATGTGTGCAGATTTACCACAGAGCATTCAATTTTTTGCAATTGGCAGTCAACTCTACCTGTGGTCAGCACTCACCTAGAGGTGTTTATGGCCATCCTACAAGACTAACAGCCCTGTGCCATTCATAATATACAACATTTACATTTCACTGAAATAAAAAAAAGAAGAGTGTAAAAAGAAAAATAGTTATAACATTAGCACTTGTGATGACAGTTAATAAGGCTGTGCATCTGAGAAATAAAATGCCCTGAGAAAAATGCCTATGCCATTAGTAAACCTCTAAGAAGTGCATACAGATAAAAATAGCATTTGATAATACATATATGTATGTTTAAAAATATTTTTCTTAGTGACATGTGACCTTATCCAATATAGAACTGAAAAATACAATCATACCTTATCAAGATCAGTAGTCTTCTGTGCAGATAAATCCAAAGTAATATATTCTTCTGTGTTATCCACATAAGCAGGTCTTCTCAACTTCAGGTTGCCTAGCTACATGGTACCATTTTTGTAGTGTAGCTTCAGGGCTGTGAGCATAGTAAAGACCCAAATTAGGTGTGAACTCATTAGAATTGCTTAATCCCAAATTGTGTGCTCCATGTAGCACATATAGACATAGTGCAGGTGCTCCCTCAGTGTTTGTTGCTAATTGATTTTCAATTCTTAATGATTAGTGGTAGGAGAAGGAAAACACAACAGCAATTCAGACTCCCTTATGTCCAGTGGGTGTGTCAATCAGGTTAGACTTACAATGTGTAGGAGTATCTGTATCATGGTTTTAAATGTAATTCAGCAGTACACATTTCATAGTTTCTGTTCAGTAACATCCAACCTCCCCTGCATTTCTTGACAACTGTAAATTATTGTCATTTAATATCCTCACACATATTAAGGTATTAACACAGAATCCCTTACAGACTGCATGTCTCAGATTACTGGTCAGATAAGAGAAGAATGAGCAAAAACACAGAGATAAGAAAGAGACAGCAATAGTCATAAATGGTTGTGTGATCCCATGGTGAAGTACATTTGAAATTAATACATATACAAATAACTCAGAAGTGTACAACTGTTATATGTTTGGCTAATACTATGGATGATGTTGCAGTTGCTTGTATGCATAATGCATTTTGTTCTCTGCTGCAAAGGTGTTTCTGTGACAAAGAGGGATAACACCCTTCCTGTGTTTTGAAGGGTCATTAGAGTGAGTGTTTAAATCCAGACCTGTGTAAAAATATTTCATTTGTACCAACATAAATATTGAAGTTTTGTTTATTTAATAGATTTTTTCTTCCATTTTCCTAATTTTCCTTTTTTTAATGCCAGTATTTGCATGGTATGTGGCTTAGTGCATACAGGAGAAATGGAGAAACACAATAAATGTCATGTTTAACTTTGCTTATCTCATTTGTGTCATGCTAAATAGTGTGCAAACCAGGACTAATGTCCCATACAGAAAGCAGACAGGACACCTACAGACAGGGTGTGTACATTCTAAATGTCAAAAATGATACATTGTTGCAGTTTTTTCTTTACACTGTTTAACACTGCTAAGTAACAATGTGCCATGGTTAGCAACCTTCCCCAACACCTGCAGGTCTAGAACACCTGCATACAGGCAGCAGACAGTCAACAATTCCAAAATGGATGCATTCTATTAATACTGTTAGGCACCATGCAAACAAGGTAAGCAGTGCTGCACAGCATTTAACACACAGAAGTTAATAATGAATAGGGAAATATCCGACTGTTAGTTAACTATTCCTGTGGCAGCAGGTGTATATCTAGGGTTGTAATACAAATAGCTCTGTGTACTAATACAGGAAATGCAACATATTTTTACTGTTGTGACAGTTTAGTTTATAGTAATGAACAGTAAGATATCCTAGTGTTATTTCAATATTTCTGTGCCAGCAGGTATAAGTGTAGGGCTGCCATACACACAGTCCTAGGTTCTAATACAGGAAATTCCATTCATTTTACTGTTGTTCCATTTCACATTATATTAAATATCACTTATAACAATTTATACATAATTATAAATAATAATTATGTATAGCAGTGCAACTGATATGAATTATATGTATGAGGGATAAGACACCATTACTGTGTTTTAAAGGTTCAGATGTATGATTGAGGCTATGCTGTCTACTGTGTTTCTTTTAGTATAATTCTGCTATCTGGACTTGGATGTCCTTTGCACTTAAATAAGACACATACACAAACAAATGTATATACAAAGACCTTGTCAGGTCAAGCACACAAATGGTTAACACCTCAGTCTGTAATCTGTATTTATAAATAATTAATTCTATGTTGGAGAAGGACTTGTTCTGTGGCAAAGACAGAAAATAACCACTGTGGAAGAAAATGTTTTGTCCCCTTACTCATAGGTTTGAATCCTACACTGTACAAATCTACTTTTCAGTGTATAAAGCCAAACCAAGTATATGTCAGGTCATGAAATGTATGCCCCCACAACATATTTGCAAAGTTAACTCACTTAACAGTTGCAGTAGCATACAGCCCTCAAACTAATGTTAAGTGTCAGATTAACCTTCCAATTTCCAAAACTGCTTTCTTGTCTGTTTGGTATGGTTGCACTCTGCATAACATTGTGCAAACATGGTTGGCATCATTATTTGGGTTTGCACACTACCAGTAAGTACAATAACATGAATTAGCATTAAATCATTATTTGCTATCACACTACTTTTAGGTTAGACATGTCTGGTGTTAGAGGGGATAGTGCCCAATTTAGGGTGCAGAGGTGGGGTGTTCAGAAACATTATTGGACTCCTGGTAAAAACACTACAGGCAAAGGCTTTTGTAGGGAACTATTCCAGTTTCCAGTACAAGTCTGAAGCTTGAACAGTTTGACCAAGCCTATGTCCAGTGCAACTTGCATTCCATGCACTTTAGAACAATGTAGGCACCACTTTAGTGAACTAAAAGGCACAAGATGGATACACTCAACCAGTGGTTGTATGAGTTCCCTAACTAGCAGCATCCCACAGTTGTGTAAGTATGTTAATAAAGATAATTTATAAGAAACAAAAAGCTAAATATAAGCAAGACTATGCATAACACTCTTTTGTTCTTTTTGTTTCTTTTCACAACTAATTCTGAAATAGATTTGAATAGGCAAGCTCATGCTGAGTGTCTAGACAGACTGAGGTAAGCAAGTGGTATATAGACAGCACAAGAGAAGTATTTTTGTAGCTTTAAAAATTAAAAAAATATATTTTCTATACAGTAGTAGCAAAGTAAGCATGCATATCTTAACTGTAAAAGCAAGTATGCATGTGTTAGTAGTACAAATCATGGGTGCAGGTAGTGCAGGGGCAGCAACTTTAAGAGTCAAGTGGAAAACTGTATTCAGACTTTGTAGGGTTCAAATGCCACAAGGAACAAGCACAAGATAGTGCAATCATTTAATAACAGAACTCTTGTGGGAAGAGAGGCTAGATTCTTCCCTTATGAGCTGGGAACTTCTGGTTAAAGGCTTATTGTGTCTGATTATTTGAACTGTTTCTTATGAAATTGGTGTGCCTTGTTTGCTGTAGCATAGACTAGATTCAGGCCTGCTGAATTTAGCTTTGTTTGTATAACTTGAGCACTGATCAAGGCTGCTTTTTTTTGGAGAAGGTTCCCCTGCACCCTAGTGGCAGGGGTGTGCAGTTAAAACTTGTCTGATTAAAGACTGCTTGAACAGGGCTCAGTTTTGAGCTTTTTACTGGTTAACTGGGTAATTTGTTTAAATCAGTTTGCTCATTTTCTATTGTTATATAGAAAAAAAACTGGACTTTATTCATCTGCATTTACTGTATTTGTGTTTCTTACTACTTTATTGCTTTATTTTGCTTTTGTTGCCTGTTCTTAAAAGTACTTAATTGCATTTATTTTGCTGCATTTATTACTGCTTGTTAGTAGCCTGAATAAATTGCAACTGTTATTCTAAGATTTTGGTTTATGCACTTGGGCCTCTGACCAGTTGTTTTACATTAAGAAGGTTTGTGGTCTGTACTGTTGTGGCAGGACAGGTAGCTTACATCTTTCTACACTGGGAGTTGCTGATTGAACGCTTAGTGTCTGTTATTCTAAAAGTGTATCAGTTCTGGTTTAAGCACTTGAGCTTTGAGCCAGTTATTTTACATTAAGAAGGTGTGTTCTGCACTCTTGTGGGAGGAGAGGGTAGATTCTGCCCTTCTGAGCTGGGAGTTTCTGCTTAGAGGCTTATTGTGCCTGCTTATTTCCACAATTTCTTTCTGAAATTGGTACACCTTGTTTGCTGTAGCATAGACTAGATTCAGACCTGATGAATCTAGCTTTGTTTGTATAACTTGAGCACTAATCCAGGCCATCTTTTTTTGGAGAAGATTCCCCTGCACCCTAGTGGCAGGAGTGAGCAGTTAGAACTTGTCTGATAGAAGACTGCTGGAAAGGGGCTCATTTTTAGCTCTTATAGGTTAATTGGTTAATTTGTTTAAATTGGTTTGCTCATTTGCTACTGTTATTAAAAGAAATAAATACACTTTATGCATCGCTGCTTAAGGTTAAACTATTCCCGGCGCCATAAAATCTGCTCTTCAAATTTTCCCCTAGAACTGGTCAGTTTTTTTAGTTTTAGCACTCAAATGTTTCTTTAAACTCAACACTTGTTCAGAACTCATTGTAAGCACTAAATAAGCTACTAATTACTACAGCACTCAACTTTCCTCACTTATCTAGAGGAAAACAGTTTTTAGTACTTAATAAATAAGCACCTATCCAGGCATGTCTAAGGGTCAGCTCCCAGTGTTTTCTTCTGTCTGCCTGATGAATCTGGGCATCTTGGGGCAATGCAGCATTTGCCTCATGTACAGAGACAACCGTCTGCTCGTACCACCCAACAATCCAACCTGTGAGAGATGCACTTATATAGCCAAATTGGAAGCAAATCTCTTTTCACCCAAGACTGGACTAGACAGTCAAGAGGAGAAAGTAAACACTTGCACCACACAACACTCATCACATAGTCCCTCAAAACCTACACCACCAAAACACACATATAGAAACACAAAGCACACACCTACATTCACAGAGGCTCTAAATAAAAATCTGCCCAAGCAACAGAGCCCTCCAAAGCAGAAACGCATGCAACCTCCACCACCAAACACTACCCAAGTGACACATAGCCCACAAACTCAGTGTGCCACTCAACCACAGCCCATAAGGCATAACAACATACCCAACACTCTAGTCTTAGGTGACTCTACAGTCAGGCACACCAATGTTCCACTCACCAGGCTAAACCAGGAGAAAGTTACTGTCAACTGCTTGTCAGGTGCCAGGATCCACCACATAATGCATGCACTCAGGTCACTCCACAACAAGTACAAATATGACTCTGTCATTGTCCATGTTGGTGTGAATGACCTGAGATGTACCTCCCTGGACTACATGAAAAGAAACATAGAGGAGCTCTCCGATCTTGTAGCCCAGGCAGGTATGACCCTAGCCCTGAGTAGCATCCTGCCATCTCCCAGAATGATACCATAGTACAAGGACAAAATGATTGACTTCAACAATTGGCTAAGCTTCTGGTGTCATTCTAAGGGGATCCAGTATCTGTCTGCCTGGGATGGCATGATCAACAGACCACGATGCTTTGCCAGAGATGGCCTGCACTTGTCACCCTTGATATTCCGGATACTGGCTAAGTCTCTTGCCACCTTTATAGTGCCTTTTTTAGGCAAGGTTCAAATGACAAATTCACCACAGTAACAGGTACAAGCAAGAAAAATCTGAGGGTAATGCTACTTAATGCTAGAAGTCTAAACCTCAAAATGCACTCACTCGAGGCACTCCTTAAAATGGAGAACATCGACATCTGTGCAGTGTCAGAGACCTGGTTCAAGGCTCCAGACAGCACCCCTGCATTACCAGGCTATAATTCATACCACATCCTTCGGCCACCTAACCTGGACCGAAACACTAAAGGCAGAGGCGTGTCCATACTTATTAAGGATACCCACACCTCCAGGCTAGTTACTCAGCATAATGCATCCGAGATTATCCAAGTGCAATTAACTCTGGGCAAGGCTGCAATCTAAATTGTAGCTTGCTACAGATCCCCCACCATGCCTCAGGATTCCCACTCCTTATTTCTAGATACACTGGAAAATATTAGGGTACAATCCAACACCTTAATAATGAGTGATTTCAACTACCCCACCATTAACTGGGAAAAGTACTCATTTACCAACTCTTTTGCTCGACGTTTTGTGGAATTCATAAATTCCAACACCTTGGATCAACTTATCCACACCCCCACCAGGGGCAGTAATATCCTAGACCTGGTCATTACCAACATGGGTGACCGGTGTTCCACACCAAAGGTCAAGTCCTCCTTGGTCAGATCCAAACACAAGCTAATCACCCTAGACATCCACATCCTGTCCCCACCCCTCATTAGGGAAGCTACCGTAAAAAATTTCTCCAAAGCCAACTTCACTCTTCTTAAGACAGAAAAGGCAAACTTCAAAACACCCATGCAGATGGACAATAGAGGTCCGACTGCTGAATCCTACACAATTGCACTTTATAAGCACTTACACAAGTGCATTGATCGTGCTATCCCTAACAGAACTAAGATGCTATCCTCCAAAAAAATGAAGCCAATCTGGTGGTTCACTGCCATAAACAAACTCTACAACAGAAGAAAGAAACTGTTGCAAAAAGAGTAAAAATCCCATGATTGGAGGAACTCCCTGGTCAGCCGCAGTAAGAAGCTGAAATCCCTCATAAAATCCTCCAAAGCTAGTTACAAAAACAAAATTGCCACTGATTGTGAAGACAACCACAAAGCATTCTATAGCTATGTCAAGAATCTCAATGGCAACACTCATCTCCTCTGAGTTACAGCACAATGGCACTAAATATACAGAACTAACTGATATTGCCAACATCCTGGCAGATAGGTTCAGTGTTAACTTTAACCGCCTCTCACCCACTAAAAGGCCCATCTCTATATCGGGACAATGCAAAGTTCCTGTGATCACAGCTGCACAGGCAAAAGTCACACTCTCCAAAGCCAAAAACACAGCATCCATGGGACCTAAGAACATCACAGGCTGCATTCTACATGAACTACAGAGTGAACTGGCTCCCCACCTAAGTACCATGTTTAATCATAGCCTCACCTCAGGCTTTGTGCCCATTGAATGGCACACAGCAATAGTTATCCTACTCCACAAAGGGGGAGCCAACATGGCCCCGAGGAACTAATGCCCCATTAGCCTGACGAGCCTGGTCTGCAAGGCCATGGAATGAATCATCATGAAACTTATAAACAAAGACATTAGTAATCTCCAAACTCTGGACCCCACCCAGTTCAGGTTTGTAAAAGACAGATCAAGTCTCCTAAACCTGATAGACTTATTTGAAGCAGTCACCAAAGCCTTAGACGAGGGTAAGGTGGTTCACACTGCCTATCTAGATCTTGCCAAGGCTTTTGACACCATCCCCCACTCTGGAATTATAGATATACTCACTAAACTAGGTATAAATCCCTATGTCACAAGAGGGTAGCCAACTTGCTCACCGACAGAACCCACACTGTGAAAGTAGCAGACTCCAAATCCGACTTCAGACCAGTGACAAGTGGAGTACCACAGGGTTCAGTCCTGGGTCCTCTCCTGTTTGCTATCTACTTCTCTGAAGTACAGGCCAACACAGAAGGTCTTTGGCTAAGAAGTTTGCAGATGACTGCAAACTAGGAGCAATAATCAAAACTTCTAACGATGTGGACATCCTACAAAAGGGCCTCACTGAGACAGATGCCTGGTGTCAAAGCCATGGCCTCAAGCTCAATGCCAAAAAGTGCATTGTCATCCCCTTTGGTAAAAACTCTGTACCCATGAACTACCACATACGTGGTAGTAAACTTAACACCAAAAGTGTGATAAGAGACCTTGGGACACAGGTGGATAGTAGTCTCTCCTTTGATAATCACATTGCCACAGTAGTCAGGAAATCCTTCTACATGGCACACCTCATCACAAAAGGTTTCTCATCCAGGAAAAAAGAGGTCATTGCTCCCCTCTACTCATCACTCATTAGACCCATTATAGAGTACAATGCCCCTTTTGGTATGTACCTCACAAGACATCTACAACAACTGGAAAGACCACAGAAATACCTTACAAAGAGGATTACTTGCCTCAAACAGATGCCCTATGCAGACCGTCTAAAATAACTCCAGCTTTACTCTTTCACATATCGCCTACTCAGAGGCGATCTCTGCCTAACATACAAAGCTATGTCAAACCCAGAGCTGTTGGACATACACCACTTAAAGAAATCCCAATCCCTCTGAGCTACATGCTCTAGGGACCTAAACCTTGTCACCACAATAAACAAAACATGCTGGAGGGATAGATTCCTGTCCCAGAGACTTCCAATACTCTGGAACAAACTACCTATCTATATCAAACAAAGCTCCTCATTAGCACTCTTCAAGAAAAATCTTGATGACTGGATGGGAAATAGGAAATTCACCCCAGGGATCACTTCTGTGGCTCTGCTCGACAGTGGCACAGGAAAATAATTTTCTTGGGTGGCGAAAGCCAGGGTACCTTCTTGGCTAGGCTTATATAGGCCCTAGGGCCGATAGCCTAGTACCTCCCTATGAACCTATTACAGAAATTAAATTCTTCCCAAGTGGCATAAATGCCATGCTGTTAACTCTAATCTGTATATTGGACTAAGCATATGTGCAATATATGCATATTACAAGGATTACCTTGAGAAATCTGAAGTTATAGTTTGTAGTTGTTAGGGTGTATTCTTAAATGTGAAACTTCAGATAAAATAGTCGTATTAGTGTGATAATGCATTGTATGTTACATATTATGGTACTAAGTTTATCTCTTTTTTTGTTTCACCCCAGTCCTTACCTGTTTTTACTTTGTATTATATGTTGAGAAAATGTCTCTATGTCATCCATCCCTACCAAATCACTAAATGCTTTGCAGCACAGGGAAGTAGGCCAACCCCAGTCACTCAGCTTACCCCTACTCCACTGGCTCTGGCACCGGCACCCAAGCACATCTGGGTCCCAACCTGGCAGTAATGCCTCTGTTGCCCCTGCATTACCTGCACCCCTGGGCAGCACTACTCT
Source organism: Protopterus annectens (assembly GCF_019279795.1). NCBI lineage: Eukaryota > Metazoa > Chordata > Ceratodontiformes > Protopteridae > Protopterus > Protopterus annectens. Next base: position 682,190,891 of record NC_056741.1, on the reverse strand, counting down.
GGGAATATTGGCAGAGGTGGGGATTTTATTACCTGCCAGGAGATGCCAGGGTTAGTGGGTAGGGGCTTGCACAGCACCATTGTTGTATTCCTATGCCAGATGGAGAGGCAGTTCTCTCTAATGCTTCATAGGAGGAGATGTCAAGCACTCCAGCAGTTAGTGGAGTAAGAGGATGGTTATGACAGTCCTGCTGGTGGGGACTTGATTCTCACTGTCTCTTTGGTTGATGGGCATGGGCTTGTGTTATCCCCTCCCTCATGATGTCCTCCAAACTTTTGTGGCTTGTTAGTCCTGTTTGTTTGCATTTGCTTCCTCACCTATCCAACTTTACCTGGCCCAGAAATACCAATGTCTTTTACCCAGCATTCCTCTCTTACTGAATAAAAAAAAATGGGCACCTGTCAACCAAAAAAATATCATCCCTTAAATATCTCTCCACTTTGCCCACTTGCCTTCATGACACACTTGATTTGGTCCAATTGGCTATAAAACATAATTTTGTTGTTGTCACCCCTCTTTGTGGAGGTGACAGTCTAAATTCAGCTAACATTTTGTACATATTTTCATTTTACACTGTTGAAGAAATGGATAGCTATGGTTCACATTCCTATATTACTTACAGGTTCATAGGTGTTTACTAGGCTAATGACAACAAGGGCCATTGTAAGCCTAGCCATGCATCCCAAATTTCTGATGAGTCCTGATACCCTTGATAATTGTAAGCATGGGCCTGGGAGATGAGACATTTGCATGTTACCTGTTTGCATCAGAGACATAGGTGCCAAATCAGGGATGTATTTCTGTTTTCCCATCCAATTGTCCAGGCTGCACTTGAATTGTATAAAGGAGGAACTCTGCTTCACATGGATGTGGAGCCTGTTCCATAGATGGGGTAGTCTCTGTGATACACACCTATCTCTCCAGCAGGTCCTATTTATAGCGCAGGCAAGGTTTAAGTCTTTAGAATGGGTAATTCTGGCACTGTTTGTTTTGTGGATATGCAGGAGGTCCATCAGAGTGGGGTCTGGAAATGCCCTGCATGCTAGGCATAGATCTCCCCTCAAAAGCCTGTAGGAGACAGAATACAGAGATAGGGCCTTGAGGCGGTCTGCATAGGACATATTACTTTTGCCCTGATTTTTTTTAGTGAGGAACCTCTGTGAACAGTTCAATTGTTGGATATGCCTGGATAGGTACATACCAAAAGGGGCATTGTACTCAATGATAGGTCTGATGAATGCTGAATACAGTGGAACAATGACTTCCTTGGACTTAGATGCCATACCTTTGTTTAAAAGTTGTGCAACATAGAATGATTTCCTCAAAACTGTAGACACGTGATGATCAAAGGCTAGATTACCATCTATGTGTGTCCCTAAGTCCCTAACTACTGGGTCAGCTCTAAGGGGTGTATTGTCAGTATGATAGTTATGAGGGATGGATGACTTCCCAAAGAATACTATTATGCATTTCTTGGCATTTAGTTTTAGTCCATGACTCTGACACCAGTTGTTTGTCTGCATTAGCCCTTCCTGGAGAAGATGTGTGTTCCCTGTCCCTTTTTTCTTTCCCTTGATTGCCCCCATTTCACCACTTTCCTATCTACTCCATTTAAACATCTATAATCTAGTCAAAAAGTAGAATCACACACAACACACATTAGTAACAAAAAATAAATAAATAATGGAGCCCTTCATTTTTTGGCCTCTTTGTTTGCATGGAATTTGCCATCATGTACCAATGCCAAGCAATGGTGAATAGCTTTTCAATGATATGGTTACATCCACACAATGCTGCTTAAACATGCTGTACTATGTTAACACATACTAACAGATAGTAAATGTAGTGTAAAGAAGTATTTCTTTGCTTTATCACTACTTTTTTTTAAATGTATTACATACACCTGGGATCAAACTCTTTATCATCAGGGCTCTAAACAGAATGTGTCAATGCATTTACACCTGCTGCCACAGAGCCAGGTAAACAGCAGGTGTGTTTCATACACTCAGTGAGGGTTGTGTTTGCACACAGCTTAACTATGCGCAATCAAAGAAAGCAGCAGAAATGTGTATCTTGAACGCGCACTTTGTCATCCATTGCACAAACTATGCAAAGTGGATAATATCATATATTACTGCTGTTTACTGTCCATTTAGTAATCATACCATGAAACTTCATGTGGAAACACTAATAAAATGAAGGCACTATCTAGGAAAATAGCACATATTTACAATGCAGCCATCTGTTACCTCCCTCATATGCATTGCAACCTTGGTGTCTCAGTACTTGTCCACAAATATATTAGCTACACTACAGAAAGAAAGAAATAACAGATATTGTTTTATATACCCTGCACATCTTTGTAATGACAATACACATTTAGATATTTCAGTACTAGCAATGTGGACACCTGTTTGCATATAGTTTGTAAAGCTGTCTCTTAAAGTATACCTGCACATGGGATACACAACCACCAAACTACATGTTGCACACCCATCAATCTGGTAACATACGTAACTTTATTACCTTGACAGCTGGACATGGCTAGCTATCCATTTCATGCAGGCCTCCCAACATTTTCTCTTCAACATCCACTGCTGATGTCATCCACTAGAAATTATCCTACAGCCTTGTAAAATTCATATTTGTACTATGGCACTTGTGTAAAGTACTGAGTTCTTTAGTTGCTGTAGTTAGATAGGTAGGGGTTCTGTTCTCACTGCAGTCAACAAGTGTGTGTGTGTGTGTGTGTGTGTGTGTGTGTGTGTGTGTGTGTGTGTGTGTGTGTGTGTGTGTGTCTATTCAAAAGAGTATAATGGTGTATCCTGCAGTTACCACTCCAATGTCATGAAATGACAATATTTTGACACTTGCACAGGCCTACACATCCATTTTGTTCAGGCTTCCCAACATCTTCTCTCCAACATCCACTGCTAACATAATCAATTGTAAGTTGTCCCACAGCCTTGTAAAAGTCAGACTTGTGCTGTGATGCTTGCATAAAATACTGAGGTCTCTAGTCTGTGTACTTAGCTAGGGGTTCTAATGTCACTGTAGTCAATTAGAGAGTGTGTGTGTATGTGTGTGTGTGTGTGTGTGTGTGTGTGTGTGTGTGTGTGTGTGTGTGTGTGTGTGTGTGTACTTGCTTGACATAAGAGAGAGCATTTTACACCATCTTGTGTGACATTGCTATTACCATCTTCTCCTCATCAGACTGCTGATGTTATCACCTATAAAGTGTTGTCTGACACTGTTCAAGTCAGACCTCTGCTGTGTTGCTTGTATTAAATACAAAGTTCTCTAGTCAGTGCACTTAGGTAGGGGTTCTGTTCACACTGCAGTCAACTGGTATGTGTGTGTCTGTGTGTGTGCCCATATGTGTGTGTATGTGTGTGTGTGTGTGTGTGTGTGTGTGTGTGTGTGTGTGTGTGTGTGTGTGTGTGTGTGTCTGTGTGTGTGTGTTGTGCAGTTGCTTAACATTACAGGAGTGTTTTACTTCAGCACTTGGGACACTGCTATTACTTTCTTTCCTCTCACCAGACTCTATTGATGTCATCAGCTTTATCTGAGTTGCAGATGTGCAATATTTCCATCAGGGCAGGATCAAAGACTGGCCTGTAGGCCAGGCACAAGTCATCTCATCCTATATGATGCAGATTATAATGATAGGGCTTTCAGTCAATCCACATACATCATGGCATTGTTTACAGGTTCTGTATTTTGTTGGTGAACCACATAAGTCAGACCTTCATATCCAGATCTGAGGATATTATAACAGCACTATACTTAACCCTCTTTGAACACTAATAGACTAATGCTCCCTCCAGGGTCAGAATGGAGAGATGATAAGTCATCAAGCAAAAGAGAGTAGTTTTTCTGAAATTGAATTCATCCTCAAGTCTTGGTGAGAACCTTCATGAGGTGGCCCTGTTTTTTTTTTTTTTTAACAAAATCTCACCAAGATGACATTGATATAAAGACAGTGTTTCTATAGCATACATCATGGACAGAAATAGGTTAAAAATAAAAAAGATAGCTGAGTGCACAAGACCCAGAATAAAAAAGCATCCAATCCTTGTAAGTGCACTGGTGCCAGGACTGGAGAAAATGACAGTGTTGAATCCTCAAGACATGGAAACATTCTTACAATGGGGCTAGGCCAGGCCTGGGGAGGATGCCCTCCCTGTTGCTGAAGGAATTAACAGTCCACAAAAATCTCAAAAGTAATAGACTATAATGCTCCCTCCAGCTGCTGCAGATGTCTGGTGAGGTAAATGCAAAAGGGAACTTTATACTCTATTAGTGCTCTAATGAGGGTCAAGTACAGTAATGTTATAATATCCTCAGATCTGGCTACAATGGCCTGATTTATGAGGTTCATGAAGTAACCTTTCCATACTACTTTGGAAATCTGGTAGTTGAAGTTCAGATTACTACCGTTGTGTGCTCTCGGGTCTTGCGCCACTGGGTTTGAGCATAGGGGTGTTTTCAATGCTGTAATTAGTGGGGAATTCCACTTTGCAGAAAGAAAAAATACTTACACACTTCTGCATTTATTTGTAGACCATGTGTCTTTGGCAACAATCATTTGCCTGTGTTAGCCCCTTTTGTAATATGTTAATATCATTGGTGGACTCAATGATTGCACCCAAGATGCAATAATCAGCATACTTGGTAAGTCAAAGGCCATATACTTAAGTCTGGACCGTTGAGACATAGAATCCAAACAGTAAGAGGCCAAGCACATATCGTTGGGGTATGCCAGTGGTGACAACTGTACTAGTAGAGGCGGATTCACCAACATTCACAGTATGTGTTCTGTTGGTGAGCCAGCTGGTTAACCATCTAGTGATGTTAGGATTAATCCCCAACTGGGAGAGCTTCTCAATGATATCAAAGTGTAGAATTATGTCAAAACCCTAGGCCAGTTCAAGATAGGCAGTATGCACTGTCTTACCTTCATCCAGCCCAATCATACAGAATAAATGGGTTGTGAAAATGTTACAGATTGCTTATAGCATGACGCAGAACATACACCTACCTGAAACAGCTGTTTCCCCACTTCAACACACCCTCCAGATGGAATATGCTCCCATAGAAGGGTGTACATCAACATGCATCCATCTGAGTGGGGGGCAACAGTGTATATATAGACACATCCTGACTCCTCATCTGTGAGGTAGAACAACATGTAATCATGGGCCTTTTCTAAATGAAAACTGGTAACATCCTGGCTGCGTGCAAATGACATGTGTGAGTTGTTAATGCTATATCCATGTTTGTTACATCTGTTAGATGCCCTCAAGAATATCGTTTAGGGCATGCATGATGATAACACTATCATCCTATGGAACTTGACCAAACCAAGGCATATGACACAAATCCACAATGTGGTATTAACTCAGCACTGTCAGAATTGGCCATAAACACCTATATCACCAAGTGGTGAGTATAGTATAGTATCTAAATATGTTGAAATGTGTGAAGTGACCTATATCTCTAGTCCAGTGATCAGGTACATGCATCAGGGCTGTCTGCTAGGCCCTTTCCTCATCACTATTTAAGTCACAGACATTAAGAATGACATGAACGTCCTGTGTCCAAACATCTGTCTGTAGGACTACAGATTGTGGGCTATCATTGACTCCAACTGTGATATTAATATAATACAGACAGTATCAACACATATCAAAGATTGCTGCCACAGCCATGACAACACATGAGATGAAACATAGGATTTGTTACGTTATGAAAAAACAATGCACAACCCAATGATAATGTAAACATCATAGCCTATGAGCAGATCAAGTGGTATGTGACCTGTGTCCTGGGTAGATGGTATGTGGAAAGTGCAGTTGTGTACACTTACCATAAATGTAGATGTTCGAGTGTATTCACTGTTGCAGTTATTACATTTGGGTAATCTGCTGGCAGGTTGCCCTCAGTCGGCCTGATTAACAAAGTCTTGGGTCCTGCATTGGTTGCTGTCCCTTCTTCCATGACATCAGGTTGTCAGGGGTATAAAACCTGCAGCCGACACCATTACATCATTTTTTCTTGCCCCAGATGTCAGGTGCCCCCCAAATGGGGAGCCAAATATTTAAGTAATTATAAACACAAAATTATACCTCCAAACAAAAGCAAATACACCAAAAAGGCTTTTAAGCATAGTAAAGTAAACTAGAGGTATAGTAAGAGAAAAACAGGGGGTTGGAGGGAGGGTAACCAGGACTGCAACAGTGAATACACTTGAACATCTACATTTATGGTAAGTGTACACAACTGTACTATGTTCTTCGTGTTTCACTGTAGATAGGTAGATTCCCAAAGCTATGGTTAGGAGGATGGATTTATACAGCATTTGGACCAGCTATAAGGCCCTGCAGGACAACAGTGGCAACGCCAGCTCTGGATTTAGAGAAGAAAGGTAAATGGTAACGTTTGGTGAACGCATGAACTGAGATCCAGGTAGCAGCTTCTAGAATGTCTCTGGTAGGAACACCTCTGAGAAAGGCTGTAGAAGTAGATGCAGTCCTGGTGGAATGAGATCTGATCCCCTTGGGGATAGTTTTACCATGGTGCATATAGCAGAAATGAATAAAATGAATTATCCATTTGGAAATAGTCTGCTTTGAAATAACCTTTCCCTCTGCCCCTGCAGCAAAAGCCACCAGTAGTTGTTCAGACTTTCTTAGAGATTTTGTCCTGTTTAAGTAAAATCTAAGTTATCTGTGGACATCCAATGAATGCAGAATCTGCCCCCCCTTGTTCTGTGGATTGGGAAAGAAAGTTGGCAAATAAATGGTCTGATTAAGAGCCACACTGGACACCACCTTAGGCATGAAGGATGGATTGGTCCTGAGAGACACCCTGACCGCATGAAAAATAATGAAAGGCTCTAATGCCATAAGGGCCTGTAATTCGGAAATCCTTCTAGCTGAAGTGATTGCTAAAAGGAATGCTGTTTTCCAGGAGAGACATTTTAAGTCTGCAGTAGCAGCTGGCTCGAAAGGAGGGAGAGTGAGTTTTTCCAATACAAAATTGAGGTCCCAGGCAGGGGTTGGAGCTCTCTGGGTGGTCTTAAGTTTTTGGCCCCTCTGAGATACTGCTTTAGCAGAGGATGAGAGAAGAGGAGAGGTTCTGTTTTGTAATGAGCTGAAATGGCTGTGGCATAGATTTTTATGGAAGAAAAGGACAGGCCTTTGTGAAGCATCTCAGTTATGTATTGTAAAATCTGAGGAATATTGGGCACTGCTGTGCTTATCCCTTGTGATTGATTCCAGGCACAGAATCTTTTCCATTTGTCAGCATATGATCTTTCTAGTACTAGGTCTTCTTGCCTCCAAAATGACATCCATCATAGGTTTGATGAGGGATGTTAAGGGTAAATTTAGGTGAATAGCCACGCTGCAAGATTCAAAGTTTGGAACTGAGTGTGCAGAATTTGGTTGTTCTGCTGAGACAGTAAGTAAGGTGTCTGAGGCAGGTGCCATGGTGGGAGGTATGACACATTGCGCAGGAGTGGGCACCAGTGTTGTCGAGGCCAGTCTGGAGCAATCAAAATAATTTTTGGTTTGTCCTGTTTGACTTTTAGAAGAACTTTGGAGAGCAGAGGCAGAGGGGGAAAAGCATAGACTGATAGGTTTTTCCAGCTGAATGATAGAGCATCCACTTTCCAGGCTTTTTTGTGATGAGTTCTTGTGTAGAATTTGTCCAACTGATAGTTCTGGGGTGAGGCAAAAAGATCTATGTCTGGACTTCCCCATCTGCATGTCAACATGTTGAAAATCCGTGGTTCCATTTTCCATTTGTGTGGGTCCATGAGATTTCTGCTTAGTTCATCTGTCAGAGTATTCAGTTTACCTGGCAGGAATTGAGCTTGTAGTTGTATTTGATAGGTCAAGCCCATGTTCCACAATTCCATGGCTAGTCTGCAAAGGGGGTAGGAGTGTGTACCTTCTTGCTTGTTTATGTACCACATAACTGTGGTGTTGTCTGTTTTTATCAGTAATTGTCCTGGAAGAAGGTAGTCCTTGAAGGCTGTCAGTGCATGCGGTACAGCTAGCATCTCTTTTTGATTGATATGAAGGTGCATTTGACTTGGGCTCCATTTGCCCTGAATGCACTTCCCTGCCAGATGAGCCCCCACAAGCATAGTCTGATGCGCCTGTAGTTAGGGTTTGGGCAGAAGGGGTGGAGTGAATGGCAGTCCCTTGTTTTGGTGGCAGGCCTCTGCCCACCATAGGAACTTTAATTGCAGGCAAGGTATGATAGGATTCATTGTTTCCAGGCTGTGACAATGTTGACTCCATAAACTTTTTAAGTACCACTGAAGTTTCCTCATATGCAGTCTTGCATATGGAATTAGAAGAATGTAGGAGGCCATGAACCCCAAGGCTTGCAGAATTTGTCTTGCAGATAGCAGAGTTTTTGTGGCCACCTGTTTGAAGTAAGTTACCAAATGAATTTGCTTTTCTGGCATTAGGTAAGCCATCTGAGCTGTTGTATTCAAGCTTGCACCCAGGAATGTAATTTTTTGAGAGGGTACCAGTTGTGATTTCTTTTCGTTTATGGTGTACCCTAGGCAAGTTAGAACCCTTTTTACAAATGTAAGATGCTTTAGAGGAATGCCATTGTTTTCTCCCTGAATTAGACAATCATCCAGGTATGGATATATTTGAACATTTCTTTGCCTGCAAAATGCAATTACTGGAGCCAGGCACTTTGTGAAGACCCTGGGCACAGTAGATAAGCCAAAGGGCAGTGCAGAGAACTGGTAATACAAGTAGCTTGCTTTGAAGCAGAGGTATCGTTTGCAAGATTCCCTGATTGGGATATGCAGGTAAGCCTCTTTTAAGTCTAGAGTTATCACCCAGGCATCTTTGCCTAGTATAGGAAGTAACTGTTGAAGAATCAGCATCTTGAATTTTGGAATGTCCAGAAATGTGTTTAGAGTAGATAAGTCCAGAACTGGACGCCATGATTTGTCTTTTCTGGGCACCAGGAAAAGTCTTGAATAGAAGCTTTGCCCCTTGTACTGGTTGAATAGCCCCCATGTTCATGAGAGGCAGTACTTGTTTCTGGGCCTCTGCCCACTGATTTGGGGGCAGGTCTGGCCATCCGTTTGGGATTGGCAACGTGTGGAAATGAAATCTGTCTCTCTGGGATACTATGTTTAAAACCCATTTGTCCTGGGTTATAAGTTGCCAGTTTCTTGCATGAAGTGCCAGTTTTCCCCTAAAGGGGCGGCTAAAAGGTAAGTGCATATTCAACATACTTGAACAATGGTTCACTCAGCGTTGCCTTCTTTTGAACCCAAAGAAAACCAAACTCCTCCTCTTCACTCCTACTCAAAAGTCCTCTCCTCTTCATTTCTCTGTGACATCTACAAATGGCACTATAATATCTCCAGACTTCACCACCAAACTACTAGGGGTCACCATCGACAATAACCTGAACTTCGACATCCACATCAACAATAGTATAAAGACTGTCAACAAAAATAATTGGCACTCTCTATAGGATTAAATGCTTCCTTTCCCCCTACCGCTAAAACTACTATCGCTCACACTCATTTGATCTGTACACTCCTTTATGCCTCACCCAATTTTACTAATCTCTCCAAGAATAATCTCAGCAAATTATAAATGTCCTATAATAACATTGCACAATTTGCTACAAGCAACCCATTTCGAACCCACCATTGTATAAACTTAAACCGGCTAGGATGGTTAGAACTACAAAACCTGATTAAATTTCACCAACTAACCATTGCCCACAACATTCTTTATAAACCTTCCAGTACTCCAAGTTTAACTAGCCTCATCACCCCCTATAAAAATCTGAAGTCCTTACGCTCATCACACAAACTTCTTGTATAGACCTCTAAACCTAATAACAGGGCTGGGGATTCTCTCTTCTCTAATACTGTAGGCAAATCCTGGAATCTTCTCCCTAATGACCTCACCTCACTCACCTCTTTGTCTCTCTTTTAAAACAGACTTAAACTTTACCTCAAATCATACTGGCTATGCCCCTGTTCCAAACCTGACTAGTCCTATACCTCTACAAACTCAACTTACCTATCTAGTCCTTACTATCCTCTGTTACATCTTCTATCTGACTATACTTTTCTTATCTACCTTTTTTTTTATATTTATATCCTGTGGCCCCTGCGCCAAACCTGACTAGTCCTATACATCTACAAACTGAACTTACCTATCTAGTCCTTACTATCCTCTGTTACATCTTCCATCTGACTATACTTTTCTTATCTATCTTTTTTTTTTACATTATTTATATCCTCTTTACATACCTTTTGTTAAGTATATCCATTGTATCATCACTACACTTCCAACTTCCTTTTCTCTATTTCTGACCTAACCTGTACTATGTCTCCATACACTCAATTTGTACTATTTTTGAGTCTTAACCTCAGTGTACATCCTGTTAAATCCTCTAGATTTTTACTGCACATTACCATTGTCAATGACTTTTTTTACTATGATAATTGCTATTTTTTTTATTATAATATCTGATGTTTGTGTATTGTTTGTATTTATACTGTATATTGAATCATGTCTTTGGAGCTTTTCTCCATGGGCCTCTACTGAAAATGGACATATATCCAGTTAGACTAACCTGGTCAACAAATATAAAATAAATAAATAAAACGTGTAAAGGAAAGTCATTGAGACTGTTTGCCATAGGGAGGTACCTTGTTGTTTCCAGATTTGGAGGAAGAGGCACCCCATTGTTTTGTTCTAAAAGTCCCTTGTGACTGAAACCTGTGGCCTTTGGAATGTCTGGGTTTGACTTGAGTGGCTCTTGAAGGAACTGGAAAGGACCAGTTCTTAGTAGGCCAGTGCCTACTAAATCTTGGAGGTTGCACTTGTAAGAAATCTTTCACAGTTTGCATAGATTTAGCTTTGTCTTCCATCTTTCTTAAAACTTATTCAGCCTTATTACCAAAGAGATGGTCCTGTTGTAAAGGAGCATCAAACAATTTTGCTTTAACATGATCAGGCAGAGTTTGCTCCTTAAGCCAAGCATGCCTTCTAAGCACAGACCCAGTTACAGCAGCCCTGCACGAGGCCTCCAAAGAATCAAAACCACATTGCAAAGTATGCTTTCCAACTTGTTTAGCTGAATGCAATAAATCCTGTAAGTCTTTATTTTCCACACAGTCAGAAATTAACATAATTTTCTGTTTAAGCAGTCCCATGATATGCTGTTGATATTTAAGCATATGAAATTGACAGTGTAAAGCCCTGATAGCCAAGGTTGCAGAAGTATAAACCTTCTTACCCCATTATCCAGTGCCCTGGAATCTCTATCAGAAGGGGTATGATTTTTAGCAGTAGGGGCCTTAATGCCCTTGGGGCCCTGAGAAATGGTTTCAGGATCTGCAATAGGATTTTTGAAGAGGAATTTGTGGGAGTCAGGAACCCTGTAGTATCTGTCTGGCTTGCAAGGCAGAGAATCAGGAGCCATACTAGATTCTGAAAAAACATCATCAACTATGTCTAGAACAGGAGGTATAGCCAAAGGCCTATGCTGAGGAAGAAGAAGAAAATCCCTATGTCTCTTTTTAGATTCAGAGAAGTCCTGACTTTCCCAATGGAAATGTTCCCTTAAAGTATGTAAAGTTTCCCCAAAAGAAAAATCCTCAGGGGGAGAAGCAGAAGGAATAGAATCTTCTGCATCAGAGTCCTCATAAGTAGGTATAGACAAATCCTGTTCATTAGAAGAGTCAGAAGAAATAGAATCCTGTTCAGAAGATTCATAATCAATGTCTTGCCTAGGCCTCTTAGAAGGGGGGGGGGGGTTAGCTACCCTTGATCAGAGTAATTAAATCTTCAGCCATTTTGATCATTTGTTTTTTAGGCATAGGGGCCTGCACATGTGGCCCAGACATCGTTTTTTTAGACATAAATTTAGATTTTGGCCTTAGTTTTGAAGATGGCATTTGTCTAATATACAAATCTGTAGGCCTGAAAACACTCTCAGAAGCCAGTGCCTGCACAGCGGCTCTGGACTCATCCAAGGTAGAGACATCCCCGGGTTCCATAATTGAAGCTTTTTGCGGCATACTGGACTCAGTAGAGGCCTGCGAATCAGAAGTAGCAGGTATCAGGGACTGCGAAAGTGCCTCACTGAGTACCGATGAACCACCGACTGGCTTAGGAGAAGCGTCGTCATCAGTTTTGGACCTCAACGGCCTCTCTCTGTCTTTTTCTTTGCGTTTTTTAGGTATTCCAATAGTCGGATTGCTAACTGACAACATTTCTGGATAATTAAAACGTGAACCAAAATATTTTGAAACAAAAATATACCAACGTTTAATAGTGCATTGATTAAATTTAGCACAAAACTGACAGCAAGGTATGTTGTGGTCAGGGCCTAGGCAAGGAATACAGTACAAATGAAAATCCTTATGAGGTATTTGCTTCCCACAAGTAATGCAATTATTAACTTTTACTGACATTGGTAAGGTGCAAGAAAAAGTTTCCCCAACGGTGTACTTAGCTTTTTAGTTGAAGACTTCGGTTCTGAAACTCGAAAATGAAAATTTCAGGAGTCAGCCGACTGGCACTTGCGAACTGCTTCTGCTTCAGGCACAGCGCAGCAAGAAAGACTGATGTAATGGCATCGGCTGCATGTTTTATACCCCTGACGACCTGATGTAATGGAAGAAGGGACAGCAACCAATGCAGGACCCAAGACTTTGTTAATCAGGCTGACTAAGGACAACCTGCCAGCAGATTACCCAAATGTAATGACTGTAACAGTGAAACACGAAGAAGATCTTCCACCAATATTTGCCCACAGTGGTGACTACTCCCTTGTATGTAACACATCTCCTTAGTGTGTGCAGGGCATCCACATAAAAAGGCCATAATACCCCTATAGTTCACAGTCTTCATTACATTAATAACTGAGTACAATGCACTCATCTTCATCTACCTACTTACACATCTTCCACTGATGTGTAACTGAAGTGTACCACCTTTGCCACAGTGAGCTGTGCCACACTTTATTGGTCATACCTAGGTATTCCTTTTGTTGCATAAACATTACTGTCTGATGGTGTGAAACCTCCATCACATTGTTACACCAGATTCATGTGTGATACATATTCCAGTGATGCACACAGTACATACATAGCTGTTTGACAAAACTGGGTTACATTTGTGACAGTGTGGATTGTGTCATATATATGTCATGCACACCAGTCAACTAGCGTGGATTTATCATAATGTTTCATACAGGTGTAGCAGTGTCCCTCTGAACACCTTTAGCAGATGTTACAGTTTCAGGATGGTGTGCCTAATTACCCTCATAGATTGTGGACATGTCATAATAGTTGTACAAGTGTGTTCATGCAGAACCATCTGTAATCACTTAGAATCACATATGTTATGTCAAAGACATGGGATTACTGGTGTTATTATTCTGCTGTTGTCCATGATTGTATATGCTTCTGTTTACTGTTATCCATGAGGTTGTAACTGTATCCCACATGTTGAAGACCTCTGTTGATATTACAGTCATATTCAGGCAAATCAGTTTGCCTCTTCACAATATGTACCTAACCCCAATTGTTCATATAACATCCCTGATAAATGTCCTCTCCATTGTTCATGTCAGGATGCTTATATCACAAAGGCATCTTCTCCAGTGTTATGTCACCTTGTCTGACAGTTACATTATATACATTTGTAGTTGTGCAGTCCATACTGTACCATGTCGATATGCGATTACTGTTCCTGCTACAACTGTCTTCCATTTACATGCCCTCATCTGCTGAACATTATGATGTTTCACCTGTCCTCTTTCCCTCTGTTCATTTGTACAAGTCATCTGTGTGTCCCTGTTCAATACACACACTTCCCCTGACTGTTTATGTTAAATGGGAGTCCATGTACCATTATGGATCATTACATAACTCTTGTTCAGAATGCTTGAAATTGGATTCCACAATACTCTGCACTGTATACATTGTCCAGTAATGTGTTTGGGCCATATACATTGTTATATTATTAACCCTGGTAATCATTGTGGCATAACACACAATCTTGCAGACCTAATTTGCCCATAGGTAAACAGATCTGCATCTCTGCTGTGATACTTGTTGCTTTACATGGTTTCCTGGCCAGCAACCTGTCTGTCTTTTAGATACAGGATGTAAAGTTTCCCCAAAAGAAGCATGTCTCCACACAGAAGACGCTTTAGCTGAGAATCGAACATACACACACACTTAGCTGTGAAATGTTGGGATGCTAGGGGAGCAAAAGCATTGGTTTTGAATATGTTTAGATTTTGCCAATATTTTGTGTTTAGAAATTTTTGAGCTTAAATATTTTTCTTTAGAAATGTTTGCAGTCAATGTTATGCTGTTTAGATTATTTTAACTATACACATATGTATCCATCTCTCTCTTTCTGTATATATAGGGAGAGAGAGAGAGAGAGAGAGAAAGAGACAAAGTGTGTGTGTGTGTGTGTGTGTGTGTGTGTGTGTGTGTGTGTGTGTGTGTGTGTGTGTGTGTGTGTGTGTGTGTGTGTGTGTGTGTGTGTCTGTTTGAATGTGTGTGTGTGTTTGTTTGAATGTGTGTGTGTGTGTGTGTGTGTGTGTGTGTGTGTGAGTGTGTGTGTGTCTGTTTGAATGTGTGTGTGTGTTTGTTTGAATGTGTGTGTGTGTGTGTGTGTGTGTGTATAAAATGTGTGCCTGTATATATATATATATATATATATATATATATATATATATATATATATATATATATATATATATTTATTATATATCTATATGATATACACAGATGCAACGCAAAATGCTAGCATGAAACAAGAAGTATCACCAAAATAGACAGAGTGCTTGTATTGGCGTCAGACACACATATTCATTAATATAATTAGAGTCATACATAAATACAAACAGAGCTGGTAGTTGAAGTACAACCTTTTCAATTAGTCCCAAATAAGTGAGCAGAAAACTAAGGTCTTAGCTTCAAACTATATTACCTACTGCTTATCAGACATTCATATTCTTATAAAACTGTGCCACCTGCTATTCTTCACCGACAGTGACACAGTGCTATAAAAAACATATTGCCTATTGCTTGTCACGCATGCATACATGTTCTTATAAAATCAGATCACATATTGCTTGCCAGCACAGCATAATGCACACTATGGGACAAACAAAACTTTGCAGAAGGAAGACATATAATGGGCTAGTAAAAAACAGAATACCCATATGAGCATACACATTAATTTAAACACCACCACTAGAAGTACTAAAAAACACATATTATAGTACTGAACATGTAAAGACAATCAACATAGTGACTAAATGTGTCCATTGATCCATCCATCCAAAACCCCCTTTTTCCCATTTTTGCACGTGTGTTAGGGGTGTTGCACCAACAGTGACAATTATTTAAAGCAAATGTATACACTGCCAGGTGGCTAGGCCTACCATTGTCATTCTTACGTACCGCTCACATGCATGCACCCACACCTACTGCCAGTTTAGAGTGCCCAATCCACCTAGTACATTTTTTTGGAATGTGGGAGGAAACTGGAGCACCCAGAGAAAACCAACTCATACACAGCAAGAAGATTCAGACTCTACACAGAAGGTACTTCTTGTCAGAATTGAAGCAGAAAACCTTTTTTTGTGCAGCAACAATGCTACCAAGTGCACCACTAAGCCACTCATGGCAGTTATCATACTTTCAGATAATACTTTCAAGTATAAAGCTATAGATGCAGAGTTGGTACCTACTGAAGCATTGCAGGGGATCTAATTTAAACTGCTCCATCCCTTGTTGCTGCCACCACTGTAGATCATCAGAATGAGTATGAATCTGTACCCCAGTACTGCGGATCCACTTTCTGCTATTTGAGATGAGCAGCCATACCAGCCTATGTATGATTCCGGGGGAACAGTCTGACTTTACAAGCCAAACAAGCAAAAGAGAGAGCATTATTTGCATGCACCCTCTACCTTATAGGTAGTGCATCCTTAGACAAAGTATATTTAAGAAACTGTGGTATGAGAATTCAGTACCCTAAAAAATAAATGTGTAAATGCATTAATAAAGCATATCAGTTATTATTTTTTTCCTCATGCAAATATTTTATTCATTATAATTAGTCTGATTTGATGTTTAAAGATGCGATATGCATATATTTCCTTTATCGGCTGACAGACTTAGAATACAAGAATGCTACTTAAATCTTTTCCTGCAGTGGAGGCATAAGATCATATACAAGCCAATAAAAGATGATGAAGTCTGATAAACTGTTTAGAAGATTAGTGTCATTCATACATAGAAATGGCATTCATGAAGAATGCAAGTGTATAAGACAAAAAGAGTATAGAGATGCATACATGGTCATTATACACCTTTATGTGACACAAAGATAATCTATATACGGTCATTATACGCCTTAATATGACACAAAGATATTCTATATATGGTCATTATATTCCTTAATATGACACAAAGATAATCTATGTATGGTAATTATATGCCTTAATATGACACAAAGATATTCTATATATGGTCATTATATTCCTTAATATGACACAAAGATAATCTATGTATGGTAATTATATGCCTTAATATGACACAAAGATAAACCATATATGGTCATTATACACCTTAATGTGACACAAAGATAATCTATATACGGTCATTATACGCCTTAATATGACACAAAGATAATCTATATATGGTAATTATATGCCTTAATATGACACAAAGATAATCCATATATGGTCATTATACACCTTAATATCACACAAAGATAATCAGCAATGCTTTTAATAAAAAGATGCTCAAACCAGTAAGCTTGATTTTCATTCCAATGTCAAAACTGAAGGACTGCAGAAATGAAACTGATGAACTCTATGACCTCTGTCATGTCAAAAATTCATGGGCTGTCTATGTGTTGCTTATGCATACAAAATAGTGAGCAGCTGCAGATTTTACTCATGACAAAGTACAAGGGGTTCCACATAATGGCATAGACTCTTAAAAACATAGTCTAAGTATAAATGGCTTAATCCAGAGTAGGTCTGTCCTGATACCAAAAGATTTGATCTCAGTGTAAGTGACTTACTCTGGTGTAAGGCATATCTATAAAAAAAGGCTTACAGCAGGAACCAGATTCCAAAAGGTTTGGTCTCAGTGTAAGTGACATACTGCAGTTTATACAGTGGAGTAAGTCCCTTACAGTGAAAGCAAGTCTTTTGGAATCTGGTCCATAGTGCAAGCCTGTTTTATAGAAAGGCTTTTTTCACTAGAATATGTCACTTAGACCAAAAGAAAGCCTTTGGGGATCAAGAAGGCTTACACTAAAGTATGCCAGTTATACTGATAACATATTTTGGTACTTGCGTATTATCACAACCACAGCTTTTCTGCATTGACAGCATTCTCGGCAGCACAGTGTTTCACATTAGAACGGAATGTTGCCGAGAATGCTGTTAGTGTAGAAAAGCTGTGTTTGTGATAATATGTAAGTACCGATTTTTTTTTGTGTGTAAATTTAGAAGCTGCGATTGTTAAGTATGTTGCAGAGATTGCCAAGTTTTCAGCTGGAGCTACGACCTGCTGTTGTAACACGGCCTAGGTTGTACAGGCTCGACATAGTGTCATTTCATTAATCTCTTTGAAACTGGTCTCAGGTCCAGCTGTCAGTGAAAATCACAGCTGTAGTTTTATGTGGCACCAGCGAGTGGTAGTTGGTTGATTGTGGAAGGTCTGGTCTTGACAAAGTAATGTTTTGAGTACTTTTGAGGAACAAGGGTTGTGGGGAGTATGTGCAAACTTCTTTAAACAACTGTTACAAAAAGGAACCTCCATTATATTTTTAAACAAGCAGCGTATTGTGAATAAGGAGTTTACCTGCCCTGGACAATTTTAAGAGATAATAAGCATTTGTTATAGCATATGTTTTGCGCAACCTTGCACACCCACCTTTGAGAGTGTCTAAGGATTAAATAATTTTTATGGTTGTAGAAAAAGTGTTTATTGCGAAGCGACATGGTTTGAAATGCACAGGTGCCTCTTAAGCAGACTATTTTAGTGCACCATAATGCAACTAGAGATTCTGAGCAGTAAATGTCTTGTCAGCCCTTTTCAGAAACTTAGGCCATCATTTCTCCATTGCCTTCAGGAGAGTCAGGGTATAATTGATTGCTGCTCCGTATCGCAATCACGAAATTGTTAGTATTGACAGCATTCTCGGCAGCACGATGTTTCAGTTAAGAACGGAATGCTGCCGAGAATGCTGTCAGTGCAGAAAAGCTGTGGTTGGGATAAATAAGTACCCATATTTTTTTTTTAATTGTGCTCTGAGTAAGTGCATGTTTTCCCTCAGTTTCATTTAATTGCATCAACACTTCATATTTCATGCCCATTACTACATTCTCCTGAAATTGTTCCTGTTTATTAGCTGATCATTTTTATATCTATCCTTTTTGCCTTTGCCTTCTTTTCTTGGGGTGAGGCAGCTGGGGGAGACTGACAGAATGTATTTTTTGTTTTATTTGTGGTATCTTTTTGATCAAACAAATAAAACTTAAAGTTTTCTGTTTACCAGCAGAAGAGAAGTAAAGTGGTGTAGGAATCTTTAATATGAAGTGGATTTCTTGCTCCTGCAAAAGGACTGCATCACATACGAATATATGTCTTTGAGGCTTTTCTAGAATAATCCTCACTACAGACCCTTTGTTTACTGAAGCATTCAAGCCAAACACACACACACACACACACACACACACACACACACACACACACACACACACACACACACGCGCACACACGCACACACTCACACATGCACGCACGCACACACACACACATTTATCCCATTGATAGGAGCCCAAGAAGGAGTTTGATAAGAATATGCATCTGAACTGAACCGTACATGTTTTCCGTCACAATCTTATATTTTATTATGAAGTATTTATCACCACTCTACCTACATCATACATTTGGGATGCTATGTTCACTTTACTATAAAAGAAAAAAGAAAGCCATTTGACAAACTAAAAGCACATAATACACACAGACCAACATTTTCAATTAAGTTAAACCCAAGAAATAGAATTTTAAATTATAAAAACAAATACTCTAGAATAAATGTGTAGCAGATAGTCAATAGGAAATGATTTTACCAGCACACTTAATCTAACTCTAAAGTGTATGCTAAGGTAAAAATGAACTAAATGTCGTTACCATCCTCCTATAGCACCAACATATCTAAACTCAGTCTTCTCTGTGGTACTAAAATAGTATGTGCAAATTACATGTCAGCAGATTACTACAACTTCATGACCTATTTAAAGACCTGTATGACGAACTAACAATACATAATAATAATAATATTAATAATTGTCACGGTCCACTTTAATAAACCACTCAAACACCAAAGACTTTTGACGACCTTTATTGTTTAACATAATAAATAATAAATGCATGAAACTTTATTAAGCATAACACAACTTCAATTCCTTGGAGGAGAAAACATAAAATAATTATCCATAAGGGCAGCATAACCACTCACCCTGGGAATAAGCAGTGTCCCATATTTGCTCACTTATCCCCATCTTTACAAAGCAGCGTTCCACCACTCACCTTCAACATCTCCTATCCAAACCAAAACCACCAAGTCCAAACAACCTCCGCCATCAATCTTTCACCACTTCAAACTCCTTCCACCAGTTATCCGCCAGAGGGGGAACAGAAGAGGGACAGGCTTGCCCCTCTTCTCTGCTCCTCAACTCCAACATGCAATACCTAAACAGGACGGGCTGGAAGGGCAACAAGATCACACCAAATGTGACTCCCAACAACCAAATCCCACCTCAAAAGCCTTCAAGACCCTCCCCCGCCTTACCTCACTTCCTCCCTTATTCTCCAGCCTGCTTAACCCTTTCATGCCTACTCCCTTTCCAAACTCTCTCAACTACCTACCTTACCTGTTATTACCCTTAATCTCCCTGCTTCACCCTCCCCTCTCCATTAAAGATGTCCCTTGACAACTTTGTCTGTTCCAAACTTCATTTGTTACATTCCACTTTAATAAACCACTCAAATCAGCAAAGACCTTTGACAACCTTTATTGTTAAACATAATAAATGCATGAAAGTTTATCAAGCATAACACAACTTCAATTCCTTGGAGGAGAAAACAGAAAATAACTATCCATAAGGGCAGCATAACCACTCACCATTGGAATAAGCAGCATCCGCCATTTGATTGCTTATCCTCACACTTACAAGGCAACGTTCCACTGCTCACCTTCAGCATCTCCTCACCAACCCAAAGCCACCATGTCCAAACAACCTCCACCATCAATCTTTCACCACTCTAAACTCCTTCCACCAGTTATTCACCAGAGGGGGAACAGAAGAGTGGAAAGCCTGTTCCCCTTCTCCACCCACCAGCCCCATGGGCTGTTCACCCTCACACCCTACCCTCACTAAACAGTGCCTCAAAAAACAACCCCAAATTCAAATTTAATAAATCAAGTCCCAATTCACTAAGGTGAACCCCATCTGCCTCAAACCACATGGGATCCCTGTCATCAAACTCACTGTGCCGAATAGTATGCATCCCCATCCCCTTCAACTGTTTTGCTAATGTAAAATTCACATACCTATGAGCCCTCTCACTTGCAGTAAGCTTCTTTGCATCCCTCCAAACTAACCGAGGAATAATCTCTGACCACACCAGATACACTCATGGATAAAGCTTCCTTAAGGCTAAAAAGTCTTCACAAATATGATAAACTAGCTGCCTCTTTGGTAACACGCCCAAATCATTACCTGCTAGATGAATCAACAGAATTCAAGGCAAACCCCACTGGCTCTGTAACATTGTAAATACCTGAAGTAGCTGTTTCTACTTCAACCCTCTAATACCATGCCAGGTAACCTTCCATCCGAAACACTGCAAGCCCAAGTCAGTGCCATTGCTCCTAACCACAGCCCGCCTAGCTGCCTAATACATGAAAGAGTGACCTAAAATGATAATCCTTTTCCCCTACAAAAATAAATAAATATATAAAATAAGAAATACCAATCTTTATTTAATATAAGTCAAAAATGCCTTAGAAGACCACCGCCTCACCCTTTTAATGACTTCAATCGAACTGCTTCCTTTCGCTAGGTCAGATGCCCTGCCTATCCGAAAAGAATGAGTAGAAAATTTGTCCCCTTCAAGGCCCACACTGAAAAGGTCCCTTCTCATGACTAAATTCAACTGTCCCCCCATTAACACCCTACCACCTATGGATGTAAAAACTAATTAATGTGCTCTACCCTCTCTAGCCACACACAGTCTCCTTCCCTATGCTACTGGACACATCTATTCTGATCTAACTTCCCCTAAAACTATAGATGTCCCTTTCACTTCCTGATCAGTTTTTGATGACCTCAACCTAATGTGCACTGTCCTTGGCAACATCAAAACATCATCCCATACCAATGTCCGCAGCAGCTCTGACACCCGAAAAACTACACAGTAGATCCATGCACTCAACATGCCCCACATCACATATTCCTCTGAGCTTCTGCATACTCTGCTTAAACCCTGTAACAACATTCTTAAAATTTCTGTAGTCACCGGCCATCTCCTATCCCTAGTTGGGCCTTCCCCTCCACCCCATCCTTTCAACTCTCACCCAACTGTCCAGGAATTAGTCCAATCCTCCAATCTGGTTGACCAAGCAAGCACACTAATTGCTTCCAAAACCACTCTCACCGATCTCACTGCCTTGCCCGGTACCCTCAGCACTGCTAAATAATGCAACAATAAATCTTCCGACCACACACATTCCTCTTCTGGTAATTGCCTCACAAAACTATCATAATCATGCAATGCCCTATCATACGCTTTCCTGGTGTATATCACCCATGACTGCTGAACCAACCTACCAATCACTGCTGCCCAATCTGCCAAACCTCATCTGGTACAACCATGGGGTCCCTTGCTGCTGTTGGAGCCACCTGTCAAAACCTGAAAAACTGAAAGTGAGACAGGCTGCCAGCAATCTCATTCTTCACCCCTGGCACATGTACACCTGTGAAAGAAAAATGAATCAACAAACTCTGCAACACTAGCTTACGAAGAACCAACAACAAGCATGCAGATTTAGGTTCATAAGTTCATAGGTAGGTACTAGGCTATCTGCCCGAAGGCATTTATAAGCCTAGACAAAATGTGTTGGCTTTCGCCAGCCCTTAGATTAGTTTCCTGTACCTCTGTCCAGCAGAGCCACTGAAGTGATCCCTGGGGTAAACTTTCTGTTTCCCATCCACTCGTCAAGGTTTCTCTTGAAGAGTGTTAGCAAGGAGCTCTGCCTAATGTAGATTGGAATCTTGTTCCAAAGCATGGGAAGTCTCTGTGACAGGAATCTATCCCTCCAGCACGTCCTATTTATTGTTGTGGCGAGGTTTAGATCCCTAGAGCATGTGGCTTGAGGGGATAAGCTTTTCGTTAGGTGGAGCATGTCCATCAGTTCTGGGTTGGACATGGCCTTGTATGTCAGGCAGAGATCAACTCTGAGTAGGCGGTATGCAACCGAGTACAGCTAGAGTTTCTTCATTCGAGCTGCATAGGACATCTGTTTGAGGCCAGTGATCCTCTTGGTGAGGTACTTCTGTGGTCTTTCCAGCTGTTGTAGGTATCTTGTAAGATACATCCCAAATGGGGAGTTGTACTCTATGATGGGTCTGATGAGCGATGAGTAGAGGGGCACAATGACCTCTTTTGATCTGGATGTGAACCCTTTTGTGATAGGGTGTGCCATGTAGAAGGATTTTCTAACCACTTTGGCAAAGTGATTATCAAAGGAGATTTTACTATCTACTTGGGTCCCCAGATCCCTTATTACGTCCTCCGTATTTAGGGGACTACCACCTATGTGGTAGTTTGTGGGTACTTTGTTTTTTCCAAAGGGGATGACTATGCACTTTTTGGCATTTAGCTTGAGGCCATGATTTTGACACCACGTGTCCATCTCAGTGAGACCCTTTTGGAGGATGTCTGTGTCAGCTGGAGAGTCAATTATAGCTCCTAGTTTGCAGTCGTTTGGGAACTTGGTCAGCCATAGTCCTCCTGTGCTTGCCTGTACCTCTGAGAAGTATATGCTGAACAGGAGGGGTCCTAGGACTGAGCCCTGGAGAATGCCACTTCTAACCGGTTTAGTCAGACCTAGCTCCCGCAACTCTTACCATGTGGGTTCTGTCCATGAGCCAGTTGGCAACCCATCTTGTAATGTAGGGGTTTATGTTCAGGCTGATGAGCTTGTCTATAATACCAGAATGGGGAATGGTGTCAAAGGCCTTTGCGAGGTCTAGGTTAGGCTGTGTGTACCACTTTTTCTCATCTATAGCTTTGGTAACTGTCTCAAAGAAGTCCACCAGGTTTAGGAGGCATGATCTGCCCTTAAAAAAGCCGAACTGAGTAGGGTCCAGTGTTTGGAGGTTCCCAATGTCTCTGTTAATGAGTTCCATGATGATGCGCTCCACAGCCTTGCAGATCAAGCTAGTCAGGCTTATAGGGTGATAGTTCCCAGGGTCTGTTGTGGCTCCACCTTTGTGGAGCGGAATAACTGTTTCTGTGCACCATTCTATGGGTACGTAACTTGTGGAGAGGCTGGGTTTGAAAAGTGTGTTTAGGTGAGGGGTTAGTTCATCATTGAGCTCTTGTAGGGCGCAGCCTGGGACACTGTCCGTTCCCATTGATGCTGTGTTTTTGGCTGTGATGTCAGGAGCTCTACATTCTTCTGGTATGGTTATGATCCCCTTTGGGGGTGAGAGGGGGGTGAAGTTTGCACTGAACCTGTCTGCCAGGATGTTGGCAATATCGGTTGGTTCAGTGTATTTTGTACCATTCTGCACTAACTCCAAGCAGATCTGAGCATTGCCACCTAGATTCTTGACATAGCTAAAGAATGCCTTGTGGTTATCTTTGGAGTCCTTGGCAATTTTTCTTTTGAAACTCATCTTGGATGATTTTATGAGGGATCGTAGTTTCTTGCTGATACTGATCAGGGATGTCTTTCTTCTTGGGATTTTACTCTTTTCTGTACTAGTTTCCTCCTTCTGTTGTATAGCTTTTTTATGGCTGGAGTCCACAAGTCTGGTTTCTTTTACTTAAAGGAGTGAGTCTTGGTTTTGTTTGGGATAGCATGATCCATGCATTCTTGTAGGTGCCCATAGAATGCATTAGTAAAGGATTTTGCAGCTTGGACAATGTTATCCTTTAGCATGGGGGCTTTGAAGCTTTCCACCTCAGTCTTAAGTAATGTGAAGTTTGCTTTTGAAAAGTTTTTCATGGCGATTTCCTTGTCTGGGGATGGGGGCAGAATGTGGATATCCAAAGTGATTTGTTTATGGTCAGATCTAACCAGTGAGGGGTTGACCTCTGGCGTGGAGCACCGGTCGCACATGTTGGTGATGACCAGGTCCAATATGTTGTCACCTCTGGTGGGAGTGTTGACCAGTTGATCCAGGGCATTTGAGTTTATAAATTCTAGGAAATTTTGGGCAAGGGAGTTAGTACTTGAGTAGTTCTCCCAATTAATGTTTGGGTAATTGAAATCACCCAATACTAGGGTGTTTGGTAGGACCTTTATATTTCCCAGTGTTTCCAGACATGTGAAATGGGGGTCCTGGGACATGGTGGGTGATTTGTAGCAAGCTACAATTTGAATTGCAGTTTTGCCCATTGTTAGTTGCATGTGGATTATCTCTGAAGCATCATGTGTGCCACTAAACTGGAGGTGTGGGTATCCTTGATGAATATGGATATGCCCCCGCCTTTTGTCTTTCGGTCCGGGTTCTGTGGCCAAAATGTATGGTATGAGTTGTAGCCTGGTAGTGCTGGGGTGCTCTCTGGAGCCTTAAACCAGGTTTTTGTTACTACACATATATTGATTTTCTCCATACTGAGGAGTGCCTCGAGTGCATGCATTTTGAGGTTTAGACTTCTGGTATTGAGTAGCATTACCCTCAATTTTTTGTTACTTGTGCTATTTATGGTGGTGGGTTTGTCTTTTGAGCCTTGCCTAAAGAAGGCACTATGGGGGTGGCAAGAGCCTTGGCCAGTATTCAAAAGCCTAAGGGTGACAGGTGCAAGCCGTCTCTAGTGAAGCAGTGTGGCTTGTCGAGCATGTCATCCCAGGCGGACAGACACTGGATCCCCTTTGAATGACACCAGAAACTTAGCCAATTGTTGAAATTGATAATGTTTTCTTTATACTGTGGTATCATTCTTGGTGAGGGCAGGATGCTACTCAGGGTCAGGGTCATACCGGCCTGGGCTACAAGATCAGAGAGCTCTTCCATGTCTCTTTTCATGTAGTCCAAGGAGGTACAGCAAAGGTCATTCACACCAATATGGACAATGACAGGGTCATATTTGTACTCGCTCTTGAGTGACCTGAGTGCTTTTGTTATGTGGCAGATCCTGGCACCCGAAAGGCAGCTAACAGTAACCTTCTCCTTATTCAGCCTAGTGAGAGGGACATCAGTGTGCCTGACTATAGAGTCACCTATTACTAGTATGTCGGGTATGTTATTATGCCTTAAGGGCTGTGATTGCATGGCACACTGGTTTTGTGAAGTAGGTGTTTCATGATTTGTGTTGTGGGGTGGAGCTTGCTTGGATATCTGCTTTGGAGGTCTCTGTTGCTTTTGCAGATTTTTATTTAGAGCATCCGAGTATGTTTTTGTGTATTTATGTGTGTTTTTTACCGGTGCTGGTTTAATGGGTCTATGTGAGACTGGTGGTGTGATGCAAGTATTTCCCTTCTCCTCTTGACTGTCTGATCCAGCCTTGGGTTGAGAGAGCTTAGCCTCCAGTTTGGCTGTATAATTGGATATGTATTATTGGATATATATAATTGGATAAATATAATTAGATATATAATATTGGACATATATTTGGATGTATGGATTTAGCCATCTTAACTTTCACATCTTCCACTCCTACCATACCACTGATGCAGCTCAAATCGACATAAGCACCAGGAAGGCAACATCCTGCTTCCATTCCTCCAGCCAATGAGGAGGACATGGCACTGAAAACCTTTGCCTCACAAAAAAATGCTCCCATACGCAAACCCCCAGCTTCATTTGTAAACAACTGTAAATCCCCTTGACTTATGCTGCCTGTCTGCCAAAATGTGATCCTGTTAAACTGCTGTAAAAGCTGTAACCACAAACCTAAGTCCTCCCATGCTAACTTGCTAACCCTTACCCTGTGGTACTTTTACCTTCTTGCAAAAGAAAGCAACTGACCTACAAAATGTACATCCAGGATGCACTGCCCTACAAGCAAAATTCAACAACCCCAACAACTCCATGACATCTCTCACCTGAACCTTAGTTCTGGATCTCATCCATATTATTTTCTCCTGTAGTCTATCAACCATTTCTCCTGGCAAGCAAAATAAACCTAGACCCATGTCCACATTAAAATCCAGGAAATGTAGTGACTTCAGCAGGGCCTCCAGCTTATGCGTAGCTAATGTCACTCTCAACTTCTCGCACATTCCCAAAAACTCACGCGTCACCTGTGCTACCTCTTTCCTCCCACCCACTAGCAAGAAGTCATCAAGGTAATGTACTGCTCTCTGCCCTTCCACCCTCTGTTGCCATATCCAATGTAAGGCCGTACTAAACTTTTCAAAAGTGGAACAAGCCACTGCACATCCATCGGCGTAGCTGTGTCAAAACAAAAACTATCCACCACTACCCTACCCAATAATGGCCAATCCTCTGACTGAACCGGCAACAGATGAAAGGCCGACTCAATATCCACCTTCACCAGCCAAGGGTCTTCAAAACCTCTAATGAAGGGGACCACATCATCCAAGGATGCATATGTCACTCTAACTTCCTCCTCAGGGATGAAATCACTGACAGAGTTGCCTTCTGGGTAAGATAAATGATGTATTAAATGAAACTCACCCAGTCTCTTCATGGGAACCAAACCCAAAGGTGTCATTTTAAACTCAGTAAATGGCGGAGTATCAAAAGGGCCCAACAACCTACCCGCCTGACATTCCTTCTCAGTCAAAGCTCCCAGAACATCCTTCCTCCCTCGCACAGACTTCAGCTGTTTTCTCACCTTACCATCACCCACTAAACTAGACTTGATCGAAAATCCCCTCAAAAAACCCTCAACCAATTGCCCCACCACTGCCAGTAGCAGATACTGTGCCAGCAGCTCATGCAGGACCTGCACCTTAATAGGTGAAAGGGCCCCCTGGGTGTCCCTTGCTCCCTGAAAGGGCCCCCCCTTTGGCCATGAAAATCGTTCCTGCCCTGCACCCCTTGCAGCCCCATGGGTGCCCCATTCCATCCTCTCTGACCAGGAAATGATGATGCCTGACCCCCAAACTGACCCTTACCTCTACCACATCCCATCACTGAATGGCCGCCCATATAGTTTAAACAACCATGGGTGAATTTGCAACCTGTGCAGGAACATCTCCCTGCATTAAAAGCACAACATACCCCAACACCCACTTCTATGGGCTTACCCACTGTATTTCCCAACCTGAAGCTGTCCATCATAGTGGACAGCCAGATATTAGGGTATCTAAAAACCCAGCATATGGATTTGTCAACTGACTTCCTCTTGCAAAATTTCTGGTCATACCATAGCCATGCATTACCTGGCCATATCCTTTGTGCCTCTTGTATAGTCAGAAAATAGGCCAGGAATGGAAGGACCAAAGTACTATCCCTTTCCAACCATACCATCATGTAATATATGAAACCCAAGACCCAATTTTCCCATGTCCTCTGCCGAAACTGACCCACACGGCTGTGACCTAATGCCACCAAGGCAGCCAAAAGGTCTTTTCCATTTGCCATATCAGCTTCCATAAGGCACTGCACCCCATCAGCATCAATTAACTCAAAAATATCTATGTATTCCCCCTTTCAAATCTTCTCCTTTACCATAAGCTAGATGTGAGGAGTCAAAAGGATTGCTGCACCCTCCTGTCTTAAAGCCTGTGTCATCAACCATTCCCCCGGTAATGTCCCAAAGTCTGACCCTACCTCCTCTAAACAAGGGTCCATGTCTTCCTCCAGCAATGAGAGAGTACTATCAAAACTCAGATCATGACCCACTAATGTCTGCAAACCCACACTACCAGCCTTGCCTCCACTGACATCCTGTGAGACCCTGGGCATTCCATTAACCCTGCCTTGCATCCCCACACTCAACCCCAGGCACTGACTCCCAGCTACCTGTCCCTTAGCCCTCCCGGCAGAGACTAACAAATTATTACCTGTTGGGGCTGAAGGTGGTGCCACCGGTGTTGCAACTTCCATTGTCCTTTCCACCACTGTCGGCTTCTGCCCTGCTCACTTGGATCTGGTTGCTTGTGTACTGCTATCTGCCTGCCATCTCTTCTGAGTCTTGGGACCCTGCATGCTGGTAGCTGCATCATCACTCAGCATCTCCTGGAACAGGTCCTCCGCTTGTGCCAGAATGCTCGCCTATTTCTGCCTCAATGCTCATACCTCTGCCATGATTGTTCAGCTCGATACCTGAAGTACAAACAGACACTATAAGTACATGAGAAAAAAAAACACATACACACCTTTAAAACACATAGTAATACCCTGCCAGCCTTTCCATGACTTAGTGTAGGAGCTCTGTCCACTCAGTACTGCAGCACGTGCTCACAGCCCCAAACCAGGCTCCAAGAAAAGGTAGGAGATCCACTCAAACTACTTTTACTCCTGCTTCTAAAATGCTTAATCATACCCCCTTTTTTAAAACAAAAACAAAATCCCCTTTCCTTACCTCAGTCTAGCTACACTCCACATGCATGATGCGCCTAACACCATCTTCCTGCCTTGACTAACACAACAGCAGTACTATGGATCTGCAAAGGGATGCACAGCAACATACCTTGCCTCCTCATTCTGAAACCTTTATTTATTTTATATTTATTTATTTTTTTCTAAGCCACACTCCCTGCGTGCAACCTTATTGTCCTTCAAGCCAAGAACAGTAAGTCCAGCCTTAATCTAGCCTCTGACCCTCACCCTTTAACTTATACATTATATATTTTTTTTTTAATTAACTAATGCCACAGTTGTTACTGCGCATGCACAGCCAGCCATTAACGGCCAGAGGGAAGCCTGCAAAATGATACGCTGTGTCCCCTCTGCCCACTAACCACCAACGAACACAAGGGAAATAAGGAAGATAATGAATGCTAGCTTGCTGCCTATGCCCTGACTATCCCAAGCTTTATGTTTTTTTTTTGACACTCTGCCTGCCTGCAACCTACCTTTCCCTAGAACCTGGAGCAGTAAGCCCAGCCTAACTCTATACTCCGACCCTCACCCTTTAACTTGTTACCTTATAATCTTTTTTTTTTTTTTATAACTAACTCCACTGGCGTTACTGAGCATGCATGGCCAGCCATTAACATCCAGAGGGAAGCCCACCTCTGCCCACTAACCACCACTGAAAAACTAGGGAAACAAGGAAGATTAAAACAGGGGCTAGCTTCTTTCCAAACCCCCTTCAGCAGCCATTCCACACAAGCCTCATGCACGCAAGCCATATCAATGCCTCAGACACCACCACGAGCAGAAACCATTCAACCACCAAAGAACTTAAGGAACAACACTGCAGGAAAAAGGTAATTAACTGCAAATGAACCATACACACACATACCTCACAAAAAGGATTACTGGCCTCAAACAGATGCCTTACGCAGACCGTCTCAAAAAACTCCAGCTTTACTCCGTCGCATATCGCCTACTCAGAGGCCATCTCTGCCTAACATACAAAGATATGTCAAACCCAGAACTGTTGGACATGCTCCACTTAAAGAAATCCCAATCCCTCTGAGCTACACGCTCTAGGGACCTAAACCTTGTCACCACAATAAACAGAACATGCTGGAGGGACAGATTCCTGTCCCAGAAACTTCCCATACTCTGGAACAGACTAACTCTCTATGTCAAACAGAGCTCCTCATTAGCACTCTTCAAGAAAAATCTTGATGATTGGATGGGTAATAGGAAATTCACCCCGGGGATCACTTCTGTGGTTCTGCTTTACAGGGGCACAGGAAAATAATTTTCTTGGGTGGCAAAAGCCAGGGTACCTTTTTGGCTAGGCTTGTATAGGCCCTAGGGCCAATAGCCTAGTACCTACCTATGAACCTATGAACCCAGCAAACCTTCTACACGTGCAACCTTCATCCACTAATATACCACGAGCCTCTAACTATCTTACTCTCTCTTTTTTTTATTAGAGTTTACCCTGCCTATCCCCACTGCTCCCCACCACCCCAGTATCACAGTGTACAAGACTACCCTCCAGAGAAAAAAATTATGATATATATATATATATATATATATATATATATATATATATATATATATAGATATATATATATATATATATATATATATATATATATATATATATATATATATATATATATATATATAAGACCTCCTGCCTACTCCTTATAGAACCAGGAAAACTGTACTCATCTTACCATCTTTTTTGTAACTAACCAAGGCCTACCTTACTCCCACCTCAGGTCATCTGTGACATGATCCTGCTTCCAAAAAGATCACACCAAATGTGACTCCCAACAACCAAATCCCACCTCAAAAGCCTTCAAGATCCTCCCCCTGCTTTACCTCATTTCCTCCCTTAGTCTCCAGCCTGCTTAACCCTTTCATGCCTACTCCTTTTCCAAACTCTCTTAACTACCCATCTTAATTAAATAATATGCAATAATTTTATGGAAAAAGATCACACTTACAGTAACACACAAAACAACTGCACCATCTCTTGAAATAGCAGTCTGATAGAATGTAAGTCTGATGCACAACAGCTTTTCAAGGAGAAGTACTGCTGCTACTATGTACTTCAGCCTTAGTTGCACTGATACTGTGTGGTGCACCTATCTACTGTATATATGTTCTTGTTTTTTTTTTCACTGTTCTGTTTGGTGCTGTATACTCTCACTGTTTTTTACACTTGACATATTTTGTATGATTAACAGTTGATCAACGTTAAATGCTTTTATCTAAAGTTAGGAAGTCAAAAGGCCCAGCCAAATAAATATGAAAAATTTAGAAAGAGGGAGAATCAATAAAAGAACTGAAAATGTCAATCCACAAGAAGATGGCTGAAAAGAAAAGTTGCTGAAACAGTAAACACATTAAATACAGAAAAAAAAACATGATACACCTATGCCTTCTGTAGTAAATACATCTGATCAAAAGACTAAACTTATTAAAAAACTCCCCAGAAATAAATCTTGCATGCATCTATGAAAACATAACCCAGTTCAGCAACACATTCCACACAGTTAACCAGTAGCTATGATGTTATCCAAAACATCCATCCACAAAGTCATACAACTGTGTCACAATCATGTACCTAGTCCAAAAAAGCACCAGATCTTAACCACACAGAATAAAACATGCAGCTCAATCACCTAAATGTTAAACTCCTTCCGATAATGAACCCACTATCCCTAGTATCTAAACTCACCTGCCCCAAAATAAAAAAAGAAAAACAAAAATGTCTCCTAGAGATTTAAGAAGGAAAAAGAAAAAAATCCTAAGTGATAAAACAATGTACAAAAATGTACACTTACCAGTCCTTCACCACATCATACTTGCTTAAGAACCTAAAAAAAAAAAAAAAAAAACTCCTTCACCCGTACACTGTATACACAATCTCAACAAATTAAAAGCCAAAGAAAAACAAAGGAAAAAATAAATAAGACCCCCCAATAAAATAACTTAACATAACCATTAATGTATTCTACAATGGAAAAAGTGCATAATTACAGTTCCACTAAGTCACACATACACAATAAATAAACAAATAAATGAATAAAAATAAATGGAGTGTGTCACAACCTGGTTTTAGACCTTCAAAGCATTTTCTACTCAGGAGTAGCAGATGTATGTGTTAATGAGGGACGGCATCTTCCCTTCTCTTGGATACAACATAGTTCATACATCTAATATCAATGTCCTGCATATTCCATGTATGAATTTGCTTGTAGTAAATGCAGGCAGGACTGCACATGTCTCAGAGGTATCTTCAAAACTCCACAGATGGAAGTTAAGTAAAGGAGGGTTAGCTGAGTTCTCTTCAGGATATAAAATGTAATAATTGTTTAGAACATATCTGCGCTTAGTCAATATTACAAGATAAGTGACAAATTCCCTTACAGAAAATATGCCACCAGAAAAAAAAAGTACAAAACTTCAACAAAGAGCTGATTCTTTGTCCGTAATCTGGACTGATACTTCACATGCAAAATGCAGCTCAGTACTCATACATGTCTTTTTGTACATGTATATGTGTAGCTCATTACTCATGCATGTCTTTTTGTATATGTATGCATGCAGCTCAGTATTCATACATATATTTTTGTACATGTATACATGCAGGTCAATACCGATGCATGTCTTTTTTGTAAATGTATATGTGCAGCTCAATACTCATGCATGTCTTTTTGTATTTGTATAAGTGCAGCTCGATACTCATGCATGTCTTTTTGTATATGTATACGTGCAGCTCAATACTCATGCATGTCTTTTTGTATATGTATGCATGCAGCTCAGTATTTATACATTTCTTTTTGTACATATATACATGCAGCTCAATACCGATGGATGTCTTTTTGTATATGTATATGTGCAGCTCAATACTCATGGATGTCCTTTTTGTTTATGTATACACTAATTGCAGACTTCTGCATACATTATATTTTGACAGTCTATAAAGTTTTATATTTTGGTTCAGGTCAAAGCAGCTTATATGACTTCTACTCTGGGAAAATAAAACAGAAGATATTCAGAGCATTGCCATATTGGGTAACATTGCATTACATCTGGCAAACCCTATATATCTTGATAAAAGTTAATTTTTCTTACATTTATTAACATGTTATTATATCTACAAATATTGGCAGGCATGTAATGGAATATATGGTGGCACTGTCTATAGCCAGATATATCGATTTATTTTCTAATTGAATTGAGATAGAAAATACACAAGTAATTT
This sequence comes from Protopterus annectens, assembly GCF_019279795.1. NCBI lineage: Eukaryota > Metazoa > Chordata > Ceratodontiformes > Protopteridae > Protopterus > Protopterus annectens. The sequence continues at coordinate 682,157,773 of NC_056741.1, read as the reverse complement.
AGAGTTAAAATTCTGCACTTGTAGCAAACATATGTAAGCCATCACATCCATTGAGGTGTGTTTTGTGCCTTGTGGTTCAGTTTAGTCAAATGCATATGATGTGTAATCTTGCTAGCAATCTTAGTAAACATACCTGAATCATGTTTTGCACTCAATTTCTTTGTTCATGAGTGCATATGGCTAGGGCATGATGATATAATATGCATATCAGAGACATTTACAATTCATAAAAGTGCCATAAAATATTGACATTGTTGACATGCAGTGCTATAATGCTAGATGAGTCCAGGCATGCAGTTTGTGTGCAGTAGGTATACAAATGAAGATCCAATGCCTGCACTAAGGAATTGCTGCCTGATTTTATGGGATAGTGAATGCAGACGACCAGCACTTAAAAAAATAACACTAGGTCACATATTCCTCAACACTGCACCAGGATTAGGTATGGATATCATAAGTTAACCTACCATGTATATCTCTAGAAGATGAAGTGTGCCATTAATATCAGACCTTCCATTAGTATGTGTGCAAAGGAATGCAACAGAGCAACCACTTTTTATTGCAGCAGTGCCATACTGACACCACAATTCTCCATCCAATTACAGCAACAACACTACTGGCTACATTCATTTGTATTGTGTGTATGAAGGCTGTTCACACCATTACACCTCTGAGTGAGTAGTGTAAGTTTCTTCTTTTATAAGTCTGTTTTCTAAGGGAGGATAAAGGACTAAGGGGAAATGTAACTGGACTGCTATCAGAAGAAAGTCTAGGATGGAATGATGTGACATGGCTATCAGATAAAAGGAGCATAGCTTACTGTTGACATGAAAATGTGCTTTCTCACAAGTATTTATTTTTTAAGACAGCTTGAGCTTCCTGAAAGGATGTGGCGGAAGTGGGAAGAAAATCTACTTTAAGATAGCCATTACACTAGCAAACAAATCTTCTCCCTCTACTAGATTGCTTATCTCACAGTGATAGAAAAGAAGTATGATGCACAACAGTCTTCCATGCAGACAATGCCATATGATGTCTGTAAACAGGACTTGCATGTTTAATTGCAAAGTACTTCCTGATACCCTCTTTAATTGTCTCTAGATATGTGATTTAGTATTCCTCTAAGGCTGCTGCATTGTGAACTCCATGGTTCAATTATGGTGCAATGACCACAGTGTTTTTTTAAGCTAAGTATAAGATGCAAAGCTTCTCATCTCATAACAGAGGTGGTGTGTATGGCTGGAATGCAGTAAGTGCCACACATGAAACAGTTTCTTTTATGCACAAACTATCGGTCTCATATATGGTTGCTGCAGGGTTAGAAGAGATGAAGTGGCTGTGCTTCTCTGATGATATTTATAGACAGACTTCACAGCAGGCAGCCTCATCTTGTACTGCTTGGAGCAGCTCAGGGTTCACAGTGCACATAATGCAGAATATGCAAATGACTGTAGGTCAATGAATATGAATCTACATATGCAGTTAAGGCTAAATAAGATCCAAATGTGTCCAGGCAGCAGGTTTTGTGATATGTGTATATATAAATATCTATATATCTATATCTATATCTATATATATATCTTCTGCACTGCCAGGTTGTCTGCAATGCAGAACATAATTATTTACAGAGTCTCCATATGCCATGTTGGCAGTTTACATAATTCCCACCAGCATTTTCTGTGAGGTCACTTTTTCCAAGGACATTTGCTTGGCAATCCCGTGTGTCTCCTGCAGAGTAATTGTGTACTAATGCAGACACAATACATGTAGCCAAGTATCCCTCAAAACAAAATATGTTGTGTTTTGCAGGAGATCCCTTCTTTTACCCTGACTCACGTTTCCTGTCTTTCATATGCAGATCATGCAAGAAATGTCATTAATCACAACACGTGCAGAAATACACAATGTCATTGAATAGTCTTTGTCTGAAAAAGGGATGTTTTTGCTTCTTCCACACATCTTGTGGGACAATGCTGTAGATGCCTCACACACCCAGCAGACTTGTTGTTGTATATGCCATGCTGCACAACATGACTATGTTGAAACAAGGTGGTAAGCCACATGAGGTGTATATGCTGTAATCTGCAGCAGACAAAGAGCAGCAGAAGATGGATAGAACATGGAGGTGGAAGGGGACAATTTGCACAGCAGTTCTGGTAAAGAAGCAATGCATAGTCATCAATTATGGGCCATGACAATCATAAAATGATGCTGTCGCATAGAAAAAAATCATTATGCATACAGTATTAATGTCACACTGTGCTGGTCAGTGCATACTGGTATCACACATCACATTAATACACACAGAGTGGAGTGTATCGTGCATCACTGTCATCACAATTTGCTGAAATGATGGCAATGCAATAACAGAAATTCAAATTTATACTGGGTGTGTGGCACTTGATACAGGATTAGAGGTCAGAAGCCACAGTCTCTGGAGCTTTGAAAGTGTTGAAGATCATGTCCTTCTGTAACATGAATAGTGTGCCACTATGTGACTTTAAACTATTGCCACTCTTCTGGCAAGAGAAGACAGGCCAAGAGACCTTCTGTGGCAAGATTGGATTTGTACTATTTGTTCTGAATACATCTCAATGGTGAGGAGTTCCAGAGTGAGAACCTTATAGTCTTAGCTGCTGAAGATGATTAGTGGCAGACATTCTGACAGCACATGGCACTGCTGCTGAGTATGCACTCCTCAAAGGTCCACATATGGGTCAGTCCTGAGTTTGAATCCTACCCCAGTCATGAAAAAACTGCCATTGTGGGCAGTCATGTAACAGCTTCTATAACCATGAATCATAATAACTGCATCAGCAGTGTTATACTATTTGTTACCTTGCTACCCATCTAAGGACCTGCCCTTTACAACCACTACAACATATTGTCACCTTGACCAGATAAACCTACAATATGAATATTGTCTGGTCCTTTGATGCACAGCTGAATTTTAATTATTGCAACCTACAACTACAGCTAGGAAAGTTAGCACTGGTTATCAGACTTGTAAAGTATGACCACAGTAGAGAATATGGAAATGATGCAGTTCATCGGCCAAATCCAGATATGTATCTATTAAGGAATAAAGGAGCCCTCCAGTTTCTTCCGAATGATCGCAAAGTCTACCACACATGGTATAACCCTCTACTAATCTGCATTGCTGCACATGGATTGCATATGTCATTGTAACATGGTACTAGACTCTGCAAATCTGTACCATATGGCATACTATATAGGTAAATAAGGGATGAATACCTTTGAACTGTATAATTACATGAAGGAGCCCTTCAGTTTCTTCCAAATGATCACAAAGTCTACCACACATGGTACAACCCTTTACTAATCTGCATTGCTGCATATGGATTACATATGTCATTGTAACATGATACTAGACTCTGTAAATCTGTACCATATGGCATACTATATAGGTAAATAAGGGATGAATGCCTTTGAACTGTATAATTACATGAATATGAAACTGAGCCTTACTCTGTATACTATGCATAACTATTTCTGTGCTTCCGCTGCGTGTCACCTAACAGAACATGACTGCATATAATGCAACTCAAAAGTGGTGCAGCATTGCACAACAGGTGATTCATGAATGTGCACTGCTGCCTTTGGGTCATCCACAATATTACTCCAAGATACAAATCAGTGGTTGACATGGCTACTTATGCTGCTGTTAGGTGCAGGTCTCTTGCAAGTGAGAAACAGCAAGATATTTTCTTGCTCTCCTATCTGAGAGGTTTTGCTTATCCCCTGTTATGTGTCAATGATGGTCTCTTTAAAAAGTTTACTGTGGGGTATAACTTGCTGAGGTCTTGTCCAGGTCTTTGGACATTCCTAGGTGTAGTAAGCACTGTAGGTATAGTTACAACTGCCTGAAATAACACCAGGCTGACTGGCTTGAAGTATAGAAAAAAAGAGATTTGGAGGAGCACCCTAAGATTGGCTATATGTATGTTAGGACAGTCCTTTATATTAACTTTCTTTACTGTCGCACCATTCACCGTTTTTTTTTTATTGTTTGTTTGTTTTTTTGTTTACTTTTGTGCACTTTTATCATTTATAGCCACTGCTTTTACATTTTATGGTTCTGCATATAACAGTTATGCACGCCTTCCTACTGTAGCTATCTTTTGTAGGTTCAGAGTATGATGGTTGTGTCTCCTGGACCCATTCAGTCTGGTTACCTACTATTACAACTGAAACTAGGACCACATGGGGGTGAAGGCCCCTTTAAAGATGATGCCATTGTCCAGTGTCTGTCTTGTCAAAGTCGGGTAATGGGGGCAAAGACAGAATGGTATGTCAGTACTTGGCTCAGTCATGTTGAATGCCTCCTGGAGAAGACTGCAGATTTAATCAAATTTCAGGCCCAGATATGAGGCAAAAAGATGTTGGATGGGCCCATTCCAGTGACCACAAAGAACCATTAGCTGCTTATTTTTCTGCATAGATTACCTCCTGGGCTGTGGTAGTAGCTTAGCCCCAACAAGTACATGCCCTGCCCCCTATTTTGTTGTATCCCATTTTTTTTCTACTTTCCCATTAACATTCATCCATCATCTGTACATATGGCTCTTCCCTTGTCAAGCAAACCTCATGTATGCACTATGACCACTGTTTCTTTGTATGTTTTTGTTTTTCTGTATACTCTCACAAGCTGTGCCACCAGCTCTTTCCATTCACTGTCTTCCATTGTGCACCATATCTCCTCATCCTTTCTTTCCGCAAAAAGAAAAACAGAAGTGAACCTCTGTAAAATACTTATCCGCCTTCCTACCACCAACCATGCACACGTCATCCTTGTATGTTTGCCTCTGCTTGTTCTTGTCATCTGTCTTGTATGTACTTATTCCTCAACATTTGCTTATGGAAAGATGGGACCACCTCCTAGATGTATGCAACACACTGCAATTAACACCTTCTACAGCACTTTAGCCCCTCTTCAGATCTCTGCTGCACAACATGCTAAGAATCCTATATTCCTGAAGCAAACTGTGCTTTTCTCTATATCATGAGGCATGATACTCAATAGGTGTGAACTTCATGAGTGCTGCTTTGCACTGCACTTCTGACCACTTTGAGAGCTAACAATCCTACTCCATATATAGCAACTAGCAGTAGCAGGTCTTTTGCAACTACAGAACACCTTTAACTACATATATCAGTAGTCATGGCAGCATCACACATCATTACCTATTGGCACATACACAAGGTATATGCATAGTGATCCTTATGAAACCAAGCCCCATTTAGTCAACTACAAAAGAATCACCATTTTTTTACATTGTTTTTGAGTACAATGACCTGGCAACACAATTTTTTCCTGTTTCCCTTGATCAAGCTGCACTGCAATATTTGAAGTCAGTTACATGCATTAATTACCATTTTATATACATGTTTAAGTGTGTTGTCTTTATATATATATATATATATATATACACACACACACACACACACACACATATATATATATATATATATATATATATATATGTGTGTGTGTGTGTGTGTGTGTGTGTAATTTGTGTTGGGAAAGAATGCCAAATAGGATATTATTTATTGTAACCTTAATGTCACATGTTCTCACTTTTTCTATTTAAGATCAAAAGAAAATGTTAGATAAAGAATTCAGCAGTGTTACCTATAATTTGCAAATACGATCAAAAGAAACTATAAGATAAATAGTTCAACAGTGTTATCTATAGTTTGCAAATTTCACAAATAAATCAAACATACAGTAAATACTCCAGTTGGAGAAATAATGTATTTAATCTGGGTTATAACACCAACAAAAAGACACATACACTCTGATACATTGGGCTGTATTCATAGTCATTATGCTTAGGTGTAGTTTGAAGTTGTGCTGGCTGCACCAATATATGCCCTTAGGTACAGCTCTCTGAACCAGTCTGAAAGCAGTGTACACATGAAGGTTATAATGAGATGTAAATGAAGAATATGTGAAAAAAAAGTCTGCATCTATATTATGCAAATCAGGATATTTTCCCAACTTTGTGTGATTTATAATTGCTTTTTGATGCACTTCAGTACTTGTGCAGAAGGAATATTAAAGGCAAACTCATACCTTTTCTATCACTTTGTAATTTTCAAAGATGTTTGCATTTGCTATTATCTTAGCTATCTTATGTTCTGAGATGCTCATCTTGGCAGCACCAAAGTTAAGCGATTAAACATTCCTACCACTTTGAAAGCATAGTTGCGGCAACTGGAAGTGTGCATAAGCAGCCTAAATATCAGGTACCCAGCCTTATCCATCCTTGTTCTTATCCAGTTATCCATACTTCATGAGAATTGCATGAATCACCAAATGAACAGCACATCCTAGCTGATCAACACTGCAGTCCTCCTAACAACAACCAGCTAAACTGGTATGTATAAGCTACCTCCTATAATTTGTTTTTAAACTACTTATAATGTTAGTGCATTACCAAAACCAAGACCTGTGCTTTCAAAGTGTCTCCCATCCCCATCACAGTTACTAGCATTGCAGTATACATTTTGCCTCCAAACCTGCATATTTTTTTAAATACTCTCTTACATTGGAATGTAATTGATGAACGTAGTTCGCTCCATCTCAATACTGACACAACCTACTGTAATATGTTCTCTTTCACTCACCTGTTCACTGTTTGTTTTTTGCAGCTCACATATTAAGCTGTTGAACTTAAGCCTTCTCTGGTACCTTTCCTGTCTATTATCATTATCTGTCTGTATGTATATTCCTAGTTTGACTGCCATCCTTTCCTCCCATTTACACCCCTCCTCATATCCCACCTCTACTGGTCTGCCTGCCATCTAATACTGACAACCATACACTCTCATCCTTCCTGTTACCCATCATCCTTTGCTCCATATAAAATACTCTATTCAAAGTGTTTTGGTGCCATTAAACATTCCTACCATTTTGGAAGCTCAGCCAGGGCAACTGCAAGTGTGCAAAAGCAACCTAAAGATCAGGTATTGTGCCTATTTTTATGCTCTGTCCATTGTAGCCAGTCTGACAGGCTAACTTCGGTTAATGTTTTCATTAATGTTCCTGCAGTCTCAGTCTATGTACTGTCTACTTGAAGTAGTCTGCATTAAATGATCTGCAATATCCATTGTATGCACAAAATGAATTGCTGTAGCCATTGTTGTTGAACCTGCTCATGTACCACAACCCTTTATCCACTTGTAAGGTTTGGAAGCAAGCTACAGTATGCTTGATCTTGACTATTTAATTCTGTAGAGAAAAAAGCTGTTCTATTGATGCAGCTGTTATCTGCTGTTATCTGCTTTTCGTCCTACGCAACTACTGCATCTCCACTGACTGTTTTGAAAAGGATTACATAGTATTAGGAAGACGGCCGTCATTGTAGGATAAAATAAGTGATGTTTTGTTTGAATGACTGTAATCTACTGTTGTCCATTTGCTGCATTGTGCTATTATTGTTTCTCCACCCGGTTTGTTTATAAGCATAATATTTAACATTTCTGACCACAATGCTAATTTTATAGAGACTACTGTATGGTTCTGTGTAAACAGGAATATTTCTGCTGTTGTTAGGAATTTTTTTCAGTTGCTTTTACTTTACAAACTATTAATACATGCTTAAGTTGCATTGCTTTGCTCATTGCTCGATCAGATAGTATTGCATAGTTGCATACTGCTAATTCCACGTGTATTCTATTGTAGGACTACTCTTTTTGTCTGCACAACCTACTACAGTTTTTATAGAGAACTGCTAATCATGGTAACATATTTTAGTGAATTTTTACTACATGTAAAATCTGGTCATGGTACAGTATATATGTATCTACTATAGTGCTCTAACTGCTGATGGGAACATGCAAATAGTTGCTATACTGTTTTGTAAATGTGCAAACCATTGAAATGTAAAACTGGTTAACTACTAATGCTTTTCCACCTCATAGTTGTTTACATTATGCAACTAATCTCTCACTTTCCCCCTCCCTCTTCATCTCCTTACTTTAGGTACCCAGCCTTACAGTCATCCTTGCTCTTATCTAATTGTCCGTACTTCATGAGGGCTGCAAGAATCTCCAAGTGAATAGCACATCCTCGCTGAAGAACACCACAGTCCTCCTCAGAATAACCTTCTTTTAAAGAACTTATGACACTAGTGCATTACCAAAACCAAGAGCTGTGCTTTCAAACTGGCTCCCAAACCCACCGCAGTTACTAGCATTACAGTATACATTTCGCCTCCCAACTAGCATAATCTTTTATCTAAAATGCTCTTTTACATTGGAATTTAACTGCTGAACTTAGATCATTCCATCTCAATACTGACACAGCCTCCTGTAATACTTTCTCCTTCACTCACCTGTTCACTGATTGTTTTTTGCAGCTTGCATATTAAGCTGTCGAACTTAAGAATTTTCTTGTCCAACCTGCTCCATTTCGCCCTCGGCTTGCTCGGGCTCACTCTGCTTCCCTACCCTGACCCCACTCCCACTCACTCACCTCTTTCCCTAGCTATATACTTACATTTCCACACCATCTGTTTAATCAACCAATCACATCCACAGTAAGTCTATCCCTCCCAGCACTAATCCAAACTCAAACAACAATCTGTTTATTACTCACCTAACCACATTCTTCCTAAAACCACAGACTCAACTCACATTTACACTAAAGTACTCTTCCCATCCATCCCACTCTCTGCTATCCTTAGTACCTCTAACTCATGCTATTACATTAATATTCCCCATTCCAGTCTTTGCTCTCCAACCTCAATATGCTACTTCTCACTGTGTTGCTCCTCACTCTACTCACAACACCTTATCACCTTACCTCCTTTCACCACCTTCACGTCTTGTGTACAATCACACCTACTACTCCTACCTACCCTCCTATACCTTACCTGCTCAGCTACATCAACATATCACCACAACTGTTCAGTAATACACCCATCCAGCTATTCATACTAAAATATCCTTCCTTTACATACCCCCACACATCCTACACAAATACTACCGACTCACTATCAAACCCTCACTCAGCTTCCTACTCAAATCCTATCTACTTTACCTCAGTGGCGACATTGATCTGAATTCAGGCCCTAACACATACAGTGAAATACCCCACCTACAACATAACCCTACCATGCTAAGCCCTTCACCCTTAGCACATATTTCCTCTGACCTATTAATCCTAAACATTAACCTCAAAACTATTCTAAACAAAATACCTGACTTCCAAGCTGCCCTATCACTATATTCCCCAGACATTGTAAAAATTTGTTAATTAATGAAACTTGGCAAAAAAAAAAATAACAACGTTGAAGAATTCTTGCCCCAAGCATGCAATATCATAGAGCTAACAGGCTAACAGAATACACAAGCGTGGTTGTGACGTAGCAATCATATATAAGAACAATCTTAACCTGCAACAACAGGGGTCCAGGGAAGTAAATACTGTGGGAAGAAATAGCCAGGGAATTGTTATGGCTAGTGTTGTACAGGCCCTAGGGCCGATAGCCTAATACCAACCTATGAACCTATGAACTGTACACTACCGCACCCCTAGTTACAAACTCCAAAATACTAATCTCTCATCTTCAAATTAACATAAAAAGTCCATCATCATCATAGCAGTATATCTCCCCACTGGAAAAATAGTCTTATAATAGAAAACCTGCTTAGTGGGGCCTCCACTACATACAATCAGGAAATAATAATCATAGGTGACTTTAATTTGAATTGGTCCACATGCACTTCCATAAGTCCAACTAATCATATTAACCTCTTTGATTTCTCCCAACTTATCTCTACACCTACAAGAATCGACAAACACAATAATAAACATTCTATACTAGACTGGATACTCTCCTATTGCCTAAACCTGTGCTCACAATATGGTTGCTTCCCTGACTCCCTAAGTGACCATTCCCCTACCTAACTAATTAGGCACAAAGTGCACTCAACCAAAACCTCTATCTACAAGTATATCCATACCAAGAAACACTTCTCCATAGAAACCTTTAACACCCTCTTAAAACATCACAACTGGTCCCCCTTAAAACAACTTCTCCTCATTGAGGCAGTCATCTACTTCAACAACTCATTCGTAAACACCTTAAACTCATTAGCCCCTATTACAAAAATATGTTGCAAATCTACACCTGCTCATTGGCTAACTAAAGACACCATAAAGATAATGAAACAAAGAGACAGAGTTTGGTTAAACTATCAGTCTTCCAGAACCCAGGCTTCCTTCCACAACTTCTGCCAACTACGTAACTTAGCCAAAAATCAAGTTTGATCAGACAAAAAATCCTACTACTCCATGAACCAACAAAAATATAAAAATAGCCCTCAGAAGTTTTGGCAGTCCATTAAACAACTCTTAAATCCTCGACAATCTACTATCCTCTCATCAACTAACCTTAATTCCAACATAAGCATAGCAGCCAAATTCAACTCACATTTCATAAAATCCATCCTGACCTTAATAAACAACAGGACCCATATCCCTCTATTCATCCCCACAACTTCTGTCCATCAATCTGCAAGTCTTCTCATTTCAGACCATTCAGACCACATTCATAAAAAAAACCCTCCTTTTTCAGCTGAAACCCACCAGACTTGCAGTAAACCAACTCCCAAGCAAATTTCTTAGACTAGCAGCTGACTCAGTCTCATACCCAGTCTCTTTACTTATTTATCACTCCATTACTAAACAAAATATATACCAGCACTCTGCAATATCTGCATATCATTCCACAGCATAAGGGTTGCCAGTCCACAGAATTATTCAACTATAGACCCATTACAATACTTTCCCTCCTTAGCAAAATACTTGAAAAATGTATACAAACTCAACTACTGACCTATCTACTACAAAATAACCTTCTCCCAAAATGCCAACATGGATTTAATCTAAAGCATAGCACCACAACAGCCCTACTAAGTTTTACAGACTCCAGCAACCATCATAGAAATAGTAACAACCTCGTCTCTTCCATCTTCTTGAATATGTCAAAAGCATTTGACACTATATCCCATCAAAAACTACTTGAAGATTTATCATCTACCTCTTACTTTCTTCCATTACTTGGGTTCACAGCTATCTATCCAATCACAATCAAGCAGTTCTATAGAAAGATGAAATCTTTGCCTTTTTACCTATTACTGAAGGAGTCCCACAAGGCTCTATTCTTGGGATTCTAAATTTCTCCATCTTTATAAGCAATCTTAGCTCAGCATCAACACATGCTACTATCATACAGTATGCAGATTATTCCACTGTTATCTGCACAGCCCCCTCCCTGAACTCCTATCTAAGACCCAGAGTATCTTCTTAGACATAGAACAGCTCCTCAAAAAAAAGCAACTCATACTAAATCCTAACAAGACAAAGCTAATGATATTCTCCAATAATAAAACCACAGAACCTCCTTTACCACTTCACATACTTTCCTCCATCAGCACTAAAACTGAGCCAGTAGATAGCACAAAGTTGCTTGGTGTCACAATAGACTGTGCCCTAAAATATGACAAGCACATAGCCCTTTCCATAAAAAGGTACATATCAAGCTCAGCTGCCTGTATAGGTCAAGAACATTCCTCACTCCCTCGACTAGACAAGCTATAGCCAGAACACACCTGTCCACACTATTATATGCCTCCTCCATTTTTACCAATCTATGCTACCATAAAATAGCTTGCTTTGCTCCCACCATCCAAAATAGAACCCACCACTGTACAGCCTTAAAACATCTGCAGTAGCTGAGGCTACAAACCTTACTTGATTTTAACCAACTCACAACTGCTCACAGCATCTTACACCAGCCAGAAACCTGCCCAACACTAATGAACCTAGTCCAACCTTACAAAGCAACCCATAACCTCTGCTCATCTAACAAACTACTTGTAAAACCTAAGAAATCCACCAACACTTTTGGTGACTACTTATTTGCAAATCAAATCCCAAAAATTTGGAACAGCATTCCCCAACATATACTAAATACCCCTACTACCTCCAAATTCAAACTCCTTTTTAAAGAACATCTAAACAACAATTGTCCCTGTTCCTGTAATACCCCTGGATAACTTTATCTCTCTTATCTCTTCACTTTGCCTTAACTGATACTTCCTGTTAAATCTCCTCTTAACCTTCTCTCTCCCCAATCTTCATATTACTTAACAGTAACCTCCTAATAAATCTCTTCTTCCACTGACCACTTTTGCATCATAAACTCAATCTACTGAAGGAGTATAGCTTGCATTTACCAAAAATTCGTAACACTGTAGAAATCTGTATACATTTTAACTGCATCAACTTCTTAACAATTCTATTAATAATGCTTAATGTCTATGTTTTTTGGAAATACTGTTTAATATGTCTATTGGAATATCTGTTGACTGTAATTACTATTTCAATATTTTTATCTGTTACTAAATTTGTGTTGTATTCTTGGGGCTTTTCTTCCCAGGCCTCTGCTGAAAATGGGCTGCTGGCCCAGACGGACTATCCCAGTGAACAAATGTAAAATAAACAAGTGCACCACGTGCTTATTTCCAGCTAAGAAGAAAATTATATAGGCAATGGGTGGTCTGTCTCAGATGTGATGATCTGGACATTTTGGATAGGTTTAGAGTGGACAGAGATATAGTATGAGGTGTTTTCAGTTTATATAGTCCATAGTCAGGAGCAGGGGAGGATGCATTTTTTTTTATACCCGTGGATATCAAAGTAAATGTAACCCTCATCATACTTTTCAATTGGACCTTCCAGACTTAAATGGGAACATAGTAGGTATGTCACAGGCTTCTGACGTGAGGATACTTCAACAGTTCCTCAACATACACTTGGCACAGATGGATTAGTACATATATTTTCCAGTGTCACTTCAGGACCAAGTGAGTACTATACTTGTCTCTTTGCGATGGTAGGTGAGACAGACTGTATCTGTGTTGCTATTATGGCCACATCTTGATCATGACGAAAGCAGTACCATAACAGAATGTGCTACCATTCCATCAACTGCCAGGTAGTGCGTGATGCATGGGGGCTTTGGCCCAGCCTGATGACACTGCTCCTGATTCACATACTTGGTACACAAGCTCACTGTACAGTTTCTTCCTGCACAGTTGGATTCCTCATGGTCATCTGGTTGGTAAGTGCAAAGCATTTTAATGTCCTTGTTCTTAGCAGTTTCATTTTCTGTAGTCTGGTAATAAAGGTAGTGTTGAGTAGTCATGGCTCCTTTTCTTGTTATATGCCTCCTGTTTTGTTTTGCAAGTGATGCAGACTACTCATTCAAACCATGGCTAATGATATCAGTCTATAATCCTCAGGGAGTGTCATGAAGCTGTCAAAACCACTCTATCCCAGGCATTGATAGTCAATGAGCAAGTATTTGGCCTGTTCAAAGCTATTTTCCATTGCTGTATGAGTCTGTAGCTGGGTCATAGTCAAATAGGGTTCCTAGCTGGGTAATGGAGTGGGCATCCCATCTACAGCCATACTAATATGCCAGTAGTAGGCAGTCTCACCTTAATTACCATAAAATATTGCTCAAATCTGTCAGTGCACATACTATTTCTTTTTCTTTCTTCTTGAGTGATCACACATTTAAAACTTTTATTTTAAATTATGTAGCAAAAAACAAAACATTCTTATACTGAAAAAAAGACTTATGGTCAACAGTGAACAGATATTCTCGTGAAATGCACATTTATTGAAAATGCATCTGGCAAGTCATTAAAACTACAAGATGTGCTAGAAGCCAAAGCAAAACAACATGTAGTGAAGCACTAATTGACATCTATGTTAACAGTGCAGGAATTTAAAAGACAAATGTGCACTATATTAGCTAACTGCCTGGGGCAGCTCACAGGATGCAACAGTTCCTTTTCAGGGAAGCCTTGGAGTACTAACTGGTGAAATGACTTGGTCAGAGTCATACTGTAGACAAATGAAGGTTAAGGGAATCAAGGCCTGCACTGCAGAAGCAACTCATAGCTGTACGTATCTGGACTGAGTTCTTGGCAGACTGTTGTAACCCAATACAGTGCATTTCACAACCATGTTCTTGCAATAAATAAAATAAATGTTAAAATAGAGTTAAAATATTAGCACTAAACTCATAGAATTAATGATGTTCAGTTTATTCACAGCCAAATAATAAGCACTTTGTCAACAGTGAACAAAACAAGGAAACCAATGATCATACTCAAAGAACATGGCTCATATGATGAAGTTTCTGTTTACTGCAATAAATTCCTTCCTTTGCATCATAACTACTATGGGTTGCAGGAACCAAGTATTTACATACCCACAATGTCATCAATTTCAGCTACTTGCATGGCCGTACACCTCAGAAATATTATTTATTTATTTATTTATTTAATCAATTTATTTATTTAATTGTTTATATATATATATATATATATATATATATATATATATATATATATATATATATATATATATATTTACCCTTGATTATAAGCAAGTCCAACTGAGTCAATGTCCCATTTTCAGTGGAGGATCTGGGAGAAAATCTACACAGCATATTCAAAAACATTTAGACAGTAGCGGATGAGTAATTATATACAAGGGTAGAAAATCTCCACAACAAATTAAATATTTTACAATGAGATGGGGAGGAAGGTTCCACAAAAACACACAACAATTGTTCTGCAATAGCTGATAAATAATTATATATAAGGTGAGAAAATCTGCACAACAGATGACACACAAACACATTGCAATACATTTACAGAATAATTCAAAATATTGACTATATTTTTCATAATATATGGTGGTGAGAAATAGCAGAATATTCTGATGCCAAAACAGACACAAGAATAGAATGAGATTAGGAGGTGCAATGAATAGGACAGAAAATTAAGGACATTAGTGCTGGACAGGTTTCTGGTTGGTGTAAGATGTTGTGAGCAGTTGTGAGTTGGTTAAAATCATCTTTACTAATCTATGCTACCGTAAAATAGTTGTTCCCTCTTTCATTCATCTCACCATTGACAGCGGCAAGCCAGTGTAAGCCAGTGCCATTAGCACAGCAGCTTCTGTGAAGGGTCATACATGGTATACGGCCATTATATTCACTTAGTAACAGTGAGTGAAAACAGTAACACACATAATATTTGACTCATGCAGTATTACTTGTGGGCTATGCTGTGTGGTGCATGGTCTATGTACACTGTATATTAGACATTTTTCAGCACTAGTGATGTTGCTTTTTGTACATTTAGTAAAGGCCATCATTCATACAGTACTGAGGGGTGAGTAGCACAAGTGCTAGTAATACTGAGAGAGACTGACTGTGGAAAAGCAAGTGGTATAACATATCTTTACAGCTATACTGTTATTTTTACATGCATGTATATTATTTTTTAACTTATTTCTACTTACCACTGTTGTTAATAAATGGTCATAGTTCGTTCGTGCTTTTCATGGACAATAGCGAAGTATGTGGCTCAGCAAATCCTTAAATGACAGACATAAGTTGGAGCTGATCTGAAAACAACTTACACAAATAAGGTTCAGCCATGCTGAGTTCCATGAATTACATTACAGTGTACATGTGCATAAACATTCTAAGTAAATACATCCAGCTTGCTGTGAGCTAGCTGCACTTAACTCATGAATGTGTGTAACCACCAGGATTACCTCTGTCACACCTCAGTATGCTATATCTTGTGCATGGTATGTATGCAATTCTAAGACTGGTAATGACAGCTTAAATTCTGTCTCATTACTTTTACTCCATCCAGTTTTAGTTTCTTGTCACAATACCTACTACAGGGTACAAAACCAACCTATAACCTACCACAGAGGGGAAGGACACAACATGCTAACAGCAAAGTTCTACCTTTACAGAGGTGGTTGTGTAACACCTCCCAAAAAAAAGAGTGCAGCAGGACTAACATTCTACATGTATTAGCACCGGTACAGAATGAATATTTATTCTGTTAAAAAAATAATTAATTCAACACTGCACTGGGCAAGCCAACAGAATTCCTAAAATTGTAGTGCAGAAAGGTTTATTTATTTATCCAAACAAAATGGAACTGGCAAAAACAAGTGGAATTGTATGGGAAAGCATGTCCCATTATCACACCAAACTATCAGTTCAATAGGTTGCAACTCTACATGGGTGTATGGGCTGGGTGGAGTGATGTCATACCTCAGAAGATGTGATTCATACCTTGTTATCCCCTGCATCAGACTTATACATAGCATTCTTAAACTGGTACTTTGGAACAATGGCATCCATTAAAGCTCATGGTCAAGCCCCAAGCAGGTCTGATAAGGAAGCCAAAATTATCCACTGCCTACTGCAGGAGTCATAACTGCAGATCTTGGATAAGGCCACAACAGGCTCAGATTAGAAAAAAATAGATATTTAGCAGGATTTACTTTTCTTCCTTGATAGGGATAGCCTGCTCCAGAGAGCAATGCGGTCACAGGTAAGATGACCTGCAGGGGCAGGGGAGGGGCCAATTGGCTAGGTCAATTTTGGAGTAGGGGAAGCAAGATATTTCTACAGTAAGGACTATATACATATATATCTTCATATATATATATATATATATATGTCTATATATATATAAATATATATATATATATATATATATATATATATATATATATATATGGGTCTACCTGATAACACCGACATGCCAAAACACTGACAACTAAATAACCGACACGAAAAAACTGAAAGTTCAAAAACACAAAACTTCACATGCCCGACAAACCACAATCCCAACAATCAACAAAACAAATACCTTTCCCAAAAAACACACAACACAAGCACTCCAAAAACCTTACAAACCTACACTAAATCTTACATACACAACTATCTATGCACTAACCTTAACCCAAACCCTAACCCTAAGATCCGTCACTATCGCACACTTACCTTAACATGTCGGTGTACTCAGTGTCGGGATTCTCAACTTTCTGTCTTCTCCATTGTCAGTCTTCTGGTGTCGATGTTATCGTTGTCAGCATTGTGGGCTTTCGGCATTTTCAGGTAGACCCATATATATATATATATATATATATATATATATATATATATATGTGTGTGTGTGTGTGTGTGTGTGTGTGTGTGTGTGTGTGTGTGCACATCTAAACCTAATTTATATCTATCCATATATGTGTGTGTGTGTGTGTGCGTGTGTGTGTGTGTGTATATATATGTATATATATATATATATATATATATATATATATATATATATATATATATACATATATATATATATATATATATATATATATATATATATTTGGTACCACACCCGAGCTAGAGTGAAGCAATCTTGTCTGCTCTGCAAATTGTTGATGTACTATTCCATTACTCCATATTGCAAGGCATTAGGCCACACTGAATAAACTACTGAAATAGTAATGATTAGCCTACCTTAGAAATAAAAGCAATATTCAAAGAAATATGCATAAACATTAATGTGAATATTCCATTACAGCTTAGTGGTCACTTGAATTTTTTTGTAAAGCCTTGCATGCATATTGGCTTCCTTCCTGAAAACTGACCTTCTGCTTATGTTGTTATGGCAGCATAAATGTTTGAGGCATATCATTATATCAGTAAACAAACCCAACACCCTTACAGAGACACTGTGGTATCCCTGAATCTATCAACTCAGGAATGTTGAGTTCTGGGTGCAACAATTTGTTAAAATTACACACCATAATCTTCAAAAAGGAAAAGGAAAGACACCTCCTGTTCCACGCTGTAGGTTTGCAAAGAAATAGCTCAGCAAGGTCTAGGAACTCACTTACACAGTTAAATAATGCACTTCCTCAGGAAAACACAGTGGAATGCTTCAGTACACAAGGAGTGCATGGGATGGAAACATTTTGACATCAGTTAAAAAATTATTAACTTGTTTGAAAGAAGGTTTAAATAACAAATCCCTTTCAGGTGTGATCCACATATAAATGAAATGGGCAAGCAACTTTTTTTTTTCTTTGTTTTGATATCTCTACAGCTGAGGACAAGATAGTCTGCAGTAGACTTCAAAGCGACAGGAAGACGTTTGA
Source organism: Protopterus annectens (assembly GCF_019279795.1). NCBI lineage: Eukaryota > Metazoa > Chordata > Ceratodontiformes > Protopteridae > Protopterus > Protopterus annectens. The sequence continues at coordinate 682,139,694 of NC_056741.1, read as the reverse complement.
GAGATTATTGCAGAGTGCTCATACATACCAAGATAATGAAACGTTTTAGATAAATATATGGTCTTAAAAATAATTTCATTACTGCAAAAACAGCTTTGTACAGTAAAGCAAAAAAAAAAAAACTAACAAAAAAATGAGGAGTGTGCCAACATAATATACTGAGGTACAGCAGTGAAAGGAAATTAATTTTATATATGTATATGTATATACACACATGTACACACACACACACACACACACACATATGTATATATATATATATATATATATATATATATATATATATATATATATATATATATATATACATACATACATACACATATAGAAAGAGAGACAGACAAGACAGAGAAACATTAATAAAGTATGCATTAGTAGTGATATCCTAAACTGCTACTTTTGTCACTTTTTGGGGCTGCAGTACTTCATAACATAGTAAAGCACTAATTCCTACACATAACTGAGAAACTAGTGCCATCAATAACTTTTCTGAGGATGCAGTCAGCAATAAAATGACAGTGTATAATCAGTACTTAGCAGCAGTTTTTGAATAAAAAAATAAATGGATTTTATTTCATTAAATAAATTGCAAATTTTTCAAAATACTTATATGTTTCACTCTCTTTATTTTTGTCCCTTATTATGTTACCTTTTTCCACCAGTCTAGACATATAAGGGGCAGCTCAGCTGCATGCATCCTAGGTATGGAACCGCTCACCACTTCCACAACCTGCCTGGGACATTTTCAAACAGTGAAAGTGGTAACTCCATCCCCGAGGGACTCCCAGTTCACAGCAGCCTGGTAAGTCATGAACTCAAGGAGCTTCTGGGCCTGGTTGTGGCACCAGTTGAGCAGGTAATGGAGAGGTACCTGAAACCTATTCAGTGCCTTCTGCTGTAGTTGCAAGACTCACTGACCTGGTCGGCTCCCACTAGAGAGCCACTAGAGGCCTTCAAGTCACACCATTTGGATCCCCCTTTCAGGATCCATCACAGCTGAGTATAACTGAGGTCTCCTGTCTGGAATGGTAACTGCACATTACGTCTCCATTCCTTCCTTTCATGTCTGACTGCCATCTATATGTATTGTCACCCATCACCATAGCAGACCATCATACTGTCCTGTTTGTCTTGTTTACATTTTATGTTTATGTCTTCCTTAACTCTTTGCTAATCATCTCTCCTAAACCCTCTACCCTTTCTCCTTCCCCAACTCCCATCTTATTAAAAAAGATTTGAAAAAAGGGGTCTATTCTGCACAAAAACATAGTGTCCTTCATCTCCCACCTCCTCCAGCACAAACCTCTCCTTGAGTGTCTCATGTCTTATTTTTCTCTTTTTTTCCAGCTCTCCTGACTTCCCCTTTTCTAACTTATAAAAGCCCAGTCAGGCTGTTCTGAATATATAAAACCTCAGAACAATATGAATTAGCAGCAAGAAAGTGATGCTCACCTCAGTGGGGATTCTCACTAATTTTAAGGGATCCAGACAGGCTTGCACCTGCAGCCACTTAGCAAAAATAGCTGAAAGCATCTGCGGCTTCATGCACATACAACTTCTATTTCACATAACTATAGTAGGTCTTATCCATTTTATGCCAGGTCATATGTGTGAAGTTGCTGTGGGCATTTCCTCATGTTGCTGAGAATTTACAAAGTTAGCACCACACATGCACTCTACATACAGGCATTGCTCCACTTTTTCCTGATTGCTGTTGTGTATATGTGAACCCCAGTTGTATGGCAACCACCTTTTTATTTACAGACATAGGCACTGGAAGCTGCTGAAGACTGGGGGGCTGGAGGGTGAGAGGGGCACTTAGTGATCTAAAAAGGGCATTTTTTTAAAACTATTTACTACCACAAATCAGTTTACTTGGAGGGTATTTTAAGCTTAGCCAGTTCTCTTTTGGTGCTTGAATTAACATTCCCTGATTGATCTTACCTATTCCATTGCTGATAGATGTATATTAGCCCTATTGAGGATAACTGTGATAATACCATAGATAATTTGAGGGGACCCATGTAAGGAATGCAGCATTTAGGAACTACCTCTATCCATTAATGGCAAGAGGTGCAATCATGGAGTGCATTTTCTATTACCCACCCTAAGATCCAAGTTGCATTTGAATATGGACAGGGATGAGCTTTGTTTTACTTGAATGGATACTCTGTTTTGGAACAGTGGTATCCTCTGTAATATATACCCATCTCTCCACAACATTCAGTTTAAATAGCTGGACTTAGTACTTCTGATGCCATTTGACTTGCTGATGTTCTGTAGGTCCATCTGTATTAGGTCCAAGGATGCCTTGTATGCCAGACACATCACCTCTAAGCACTCTGTAGGATACTGAGTATATTGATAAATCTTTGAGGTGATCAATGCAAGACCTGTAGTTTAGGACTTGTATCCTTTTAGTAAGGTATCTCTGTGGGTATTCCGATTGTCGCATGGGTCTGGACAGATACATGCCAAAGTGGGCATTATATAAAATGATTGATCTAATAAGGACTTTGTAAAGGGGACAATAACATCTCTAGATCTAGTCACAATTTGTTTATAAGTTGTGCAATATACAAAGACTTTCTTATGACTCTGGGCACCTGTTGCTCAAAAGGTAGGTCACTGTACACACAAGTTCCCAAATGCCAAACAAGTGGGTCAGTTCTCAGGGGGCATTGTCCATTTGGCAGTTCCCTGAAGTAGATGACTTCCCGCAGGATACAGTAATGTATTTTTTGGAGTTTAGTATCAATTCATGATTCTGGTACCATTTATTGTTTGGGACAAGCCTTCCTGCATGATGGTTAAGTCGTTTGGGGATTCAATAACTGTTCCTAGCTTGCAGTCATCTCAAACTTAATCAGCCAAAGCCCTTTGGTATTTCCTTTTACTTTTTTTTTTTTTTTTTTTACACTTGAGTTTCAGACAAACAATGAGCCATTTGCTACACAAAAAATACTGTCTTGCAATGAAAAAAGACTTAGCATGAGCAATAAAATTCTCTGCCCTTGAAACCCATATTCATTGAAATGGCATGAAAACCCACATTCATTTTGCACCTGGCCAGTGGGGGACTAAGCTTACCTCTGGGCTGTTTTCAAACCATAGGTGCCTTACACATTTTTAGCACCATACATACATGTACGTGTTCTTTGATTCACCTTCCTGATTGTATTAAGTTATATTCTTTATATAATACAGCACCACTTGTTAGAATGTGCTTCAAATGTATAGTTTTGAACAGTCTTCTAGTAAGCAATGAAACATAATGTATGAACCAATAATGACAAAATTACCCATTTCAGAAAAATTCAACCATAAAAGGCACTCAAACTTCTATCATTACAATCCACCATTATCAGTAAATATGCAAAATCTCTGCAGAAGTGAGTCATGTAAATAATTCCACATTAAAGAGATCTGTAACTGAAGAGATTGCTGCTAGCAAACAACTTTATATTTCATTGTTTCATCTACAAATAAAGTGCCTGTTGCCCTTGAAGAATAAATTGCCTGTGTTACATTAAGCACACACTGGGGCATTTTGCACACACACACACACTCACACACACACACACACACACACACACACACACACACACACACACACGCACGCACACACACACAGACACGCACAGACACACACGCACACACACAGACACACTGGGACATTTTACACATACACACACACACACACACACACACACACACACACACACACACACACACACTCTGGGGCATTTTACACACACACACACACACATGCACACACACACATGAAAAGTATCCTTACTAAATTCCTTACTAAATATGCCAAGTAACAGGGCACAAGACTCCTTTGGTTGTGACTCATTTTTAAATAATAAAATGCAGAGTGGAAAAGGATGACATCTGTTTCTTTGATTTCAGCTCTTGTTCAGAACTCATTGTAAGCACTAAATAAGTTACAAATTACTACAGCACTCAACTTTCCTCACTTGTCTAGAGGAAAACAGTTTTTAGTACTTAATAAATAAACACCTATTCAGGCACGTCTAAAGGTCAGCTTCAGGTGTCTTCTCCTGTCTACCTGATGAATCTGGGCATCTTGGGACAATGCAGCAATTGCCTCATGTACACAGACAACCCTCTCCTCCTATCACCCAACACTACAACCTGTGAGAGATGCACTTATATAGCCAAACTGGAAGCAAAGCTCTCTTCACCAAAGACTGGCCTAGACAGTCAAGAGGAGAAGGTAAACACTTGCACCACACCATACTCATCACATAGTCCCTCAAAACCTACACCACCAAAACCCACACACAGAAGCACAAAACACACACCTACATTCGCGGAGGCTCTCAGCACAAATCTGCCCAAACAACAGAGACCTCCAAAGCAGAAAAGCAAGCAACCTCCACCCCCCAACACAACCCAAATGACACATAGCCCACATACTCAGTGTGCCACTCAACTACAGCCCATAAGGCATAACGTACCCAACACTCTAGTCATAGGTGACTCTATAGTCAGGCACACTGGTGTTCCACTCACCAGGCTAAATAAGGAAAAAGTTACTGTCAGCTGCCTGACAGGTGCCAGGATCTGCCACATAACGCATGCACTCAGGTCACTCCACAACAAGTACAAATATGACTCTGTCATTGTCCATGGTGGTGTGAATGACCTGAAATGTACCTCCCTGGACTACATGAAAAGAAACATGGAGGAGCTCTCCGATCTTGTAGCCCAGGCCGGTATGACCCTAGTCCTGGGTAGCATCCTGCCATCACCCAGAATGACACCACAGTACAAGGACAAAATGATTGACTTTAACAATTGGCTAAGCTTCTGGTGTCATTCTAAGGGAATCCAGTATCTGTCTGCCTGGGATGACATGATCGACAGACCACTCTGCTTTGCCAGAGATGGCCTGCACCTGTCGCCCTTGGGATTACGGATACTGGCAAAGGCTCTTGCCACCCCTATAGTGCCTTTTTTAGGCAAGGTTCAAATGACAAATTCACCACCATAACAGGTACAAGCAAGCAAAATCTAAGGGTAATGCTACTCAATGCTAGAAGTCTAAACCTCAAAATGCAATCACTCGAGGCACTCCTTAAAATGGAGAACATTGACATCTGTGCAGTGACTGAGACCTGGTTCAAAGCTCCAGAGAGCACCCCTGCATTACCAGGCTATAATTCATACCACAGCTTTCGGCCATCAAACCCGGACCAAAACACTAAAGGTGGAGGTGTGTCCATATTCATTAAGGATATCCATACCTCCAAGCTAGTTGCTCAGCATAATGCATCCGAGATTATCCAAGTTCAACTGACTCTGGGCAAAACCACAATCCAGATTGTAGCTTGCTACAGACCCCCCACCATGCCCCAGGATTCCCACTCCACTTTTATTGATACACTGGAAAATATTAAGGTACAACCCAACACTCTAATAATGGGTGATTTCAACTACCCTACCATTAACTTGGAAAACTACTCATGTACCAACTCTTTTGCTCAACGTTTTCTGGAAATCATCAATTCCAATGCCTTGGATCAACTTATCCACACCCCCACCAGGGGCAGCAATATCCTAGGCCTGGTCATCACCAACATGGGTGACTGGTGTTCCACACCAGAGGTCAGCTCCTCATTGGTCAGATCCGACCACAAGCTAATCACCTTAGACATCCACATCCCGCTCCCACCCCCCATTAGGAAAACAACTGTAAAACATTTCTCCAAAGCCAACTTCACGCTTCTTAAGACAGAAGTGGCAAAATTCACAACACCCATGCAGATGGACAATAGAGGTATGACTGCTGAATCCTACACAAATGCACTTTATAAGCACTTACACAAGGGCATGGATCGTGCTATCCCTAACAGAACCACGATGCTATCCTCCAAAAAAAGGAAGCCAATCTGGTGGTCTTCTGCCACAAACAAACTCTACAACAGAAGAAAGAAACTGTAGCAAAAATGAGTAAAATCCCACGATTGGAGGAACTCCCTGGTCAGCCTCAGTAAGAAGCTGAGATCCCTCATAAAATCCTCCAAAGCTAGTTATGAAAACAAAATTGCCACTGATTCTAAAGACAACCACAAAGCATTCAATAGCTATGTCAAAAATCTCAATGGCAACACTCAGATCTGCTCTGAGTTACAGCACAATGACACTAAATATACAGAACCAACTGATATTGCCAACATCCTGGCAGATAGCTTCAGTGCTAACTTTACCCCCCTTTCACCCCCTAAAGGGCCCATCTTTATACCAGAAGAATGCAAAGTTCCTGTAATCACAGCTGCAGAGGTAAAAACCTCACTCTCCAATGCCAAGAACACAGCATCCATGGGACCTGACAACATCCCAGGCTGCCTTCTACATGAACTACAGAATGAACTGGCACCCCACCTAAGTACCATGTTCAATCATAGCCTCACCTCAGGCTTTGTGTCCATTGAATGGCGCACCATGACAGTTATCCCACTCCACAAAGGGGGGGCCACAACAGACCCCGGGAACTACCGCCCCATTAGCCTGACGAGACTCGTCTGCAAGGCCATGGAACGTATCATCATGGAACTCATAAACAAAGACACTGGAGATCTCCATACTCTGGACCCCACACAGTTTGGGTTTGTAAAAAGCAGATCATGTCTCCTAAACCTGATAGACTTCTTTGAAGTAGTCACCAAAGCCATAGATGAGGGTAAGGATGTTCACACAGCCTATCTAGATCTCGCCAAGGCATTCAACACCATCCCCCACTCTGGAATTATAGGTAAACTCACTAAACTAGATATAAATCCCTGTGTCACAAGATGGGTTGCCCACTGGCTTACTGACAGAGCCCACACTGCGAAAGTAGCAGACTCCAAATCAGACTTCAGACCAGTGACAAGTGGAGTACCACAGGGTTCAGTCCTGGGTCCTCTCCTGTTTGGTATCTACTTCTCTGAAGTACAGGCTAACACAGAAGGTCTTTGGATAACTAAATTCACAGATGACTGCAAACTAGTAGCCATAATCAAAACTCTTAATGATGTGGACATTCTACAAAAGGGCCTCACTGAGACAGATGCCTGGTGTCAAAGACATGGTCTCATGTTCAATGCCAAAAAGTGCACTGTCATCCCCTTTGGTAAAACTCGGTACCCATGAACTACCACATAGGCAGTAGTGTACTTAACACCGAAAGTGTGATAAGAGACCTTGGGACACAGGTGGACAGTAGTCTCTCCTTTGATAATAACATCACCACAGTGGTCAGAAAATCCTTCTACGTGGCACACCTCATCAAAAAAGGTTTCTCATCCAGAAAAAAAGAGGTCATTGTTCCCATCTACTCATCACTCATTAGACCCATTATAGAGTACAATGCCCCTTTTGGTATGTACCTCACAAGGCATCTACAACAACTGGAAAGGCCGCAAAAATACCTCACAAAGAGGATTACTGGCCTCAAACAGATGCCTTACGCAGACCGTCTCAAAAAACTCCAGCTTTACTCCATCGCATATCGCCTACTCAGAGGCGATCTCTGCCTAACATACAAAGCTATGTCAAACCCAGAGCTGCTGGACATGCTCCACTTAAGGAAATCCCAATCCTTCAGAGCTACATGCTCTAGGGACCTAAACCGTGTCACCACAATAAACAGAACATGCTGGAGGGATAGATTCCTGTCCCAGAGACTTCCCATACTCCGGAACAGACTACCTATCTGTGTCAAACAGAGCTCCTCATTAGCACTCTTCAAGAAAAATCTTGATGATTGGATGGGTAATAGGAAATTCACCCAGGGGATCACTTCTGTGGTTCTGCTTGACAGGGGCACAGGAAAATAATTTTCTTGGGTGGTGAAAGCCAGGGTACCTTTTTGGCTAGGCTTGTATAGGCCCTAGGGCCAATAGTACCTACCTATGAACCTATGAACATATAAGTGTGTTTGATGTTTAAATGTTTGTGCTTTACCTCTGCATCTTCAGGATGCATGTGTTACAGGCACTAGTAAATCCTGCAATCTTAATTTTTTTCAGGGATCATAAAAAGGGCCTGTACAAAACTTTCAAACATTGCAATTAATAACATGAAATCATTGCCCAAATATGCAAGGAGTGAGAAAGAACAAAGTGGACATACAGCCAGACACAGAGACAAAAACTGTCTGATGAAAGAAGTAGACAAGTAGCAAGTAAAGTGTTCGCACCATGGTTCCACTAATACTGTTGCAGAGCCTAAAGTCAATTTTGACTTCTCTGGTAAACTTACACAGAAACCTCAACTGAAGAACAACAAATGTGAGATTTCCTTACCTGGAAAACACTCGGAGGGCAGCCACAAATGTGATTTCAGCAAAAAGGGGTAGGGGCAGCATAACTCCTAAAAATGGAACAGCACAGCTAGTTTTAAATGCTGCGTGCGCGTAAGTCTGGAGTGGATTTCCACGTTGGTGTGTGATGCGCGCATGGGTCCTTAAAGAAGTCGTTGCTTTTAACTGCCTATGTGGCTGTAAAAGTCGAGGGGGGTGTGCTCCCTCCCCCTCTCTGTATGGTTCTGGTGCCTATGTTTACAGACTACTTAGTAAAAAAGCATCATAGTTTATCTACCATTTAAATTAAAGAACTAGCAACCCACAGTTAGAAGAAAATCAAACTTCATATGATAAAATAAATGGGAAATAACTTAAGTAAAGGAAGGCAGAATTTCTACTTATGTAAGTACAAGCAGTTCAGTTTAGTTTAACAGGATGAAATCTGAAAACCTGAGACTTTTGCTTCACAAATACATTTGTTCAAACAATACAGTAGTTCATCATTGTTATGTGATCATTTCACATAAATTTTAACTGTTGTTTTCTGGATTTAATTGATTGTGTATTGCTCTTATAAATTAATTTGTAGTGCTAGGGCACAGCATATACAACAAATATTTTGTGCCAAGTACATTTCTTTTAGGTCTGAGAAAAAACAAAACCCTCTAATCATTTGATAAATTTTCAGTCTTGTCTCTTTTACACTGTTGTGAATCTTGGGATCTGGTTCTCCCAATAAGGCGTGGCACTACCACAATTATTCACTTACAATCCATTCTGACAGACATTTTAAAAGGAATCATTGGTAGGGAGCACATATCATTAGTTAACATTACACTATCTCATAAATACTTTAATTATGTGAAAGTATACTCACACATTATTAAATGTAACAAAATATCTGTTTCATTGCAATCATTTTTCTATTTCTTAGACATAAGTTTCTTCTTTACCACAAGGTCTCATTGGTTTTGTTGTGTATATAATCTGTTCATTTAACAAATCCCTTAATTAATCTACTTGTTCCAGAAAATTGGATTCATTGCTACACTTCAGCTCTTGACTTAGAAACCAGTTTTAGAGGACAATGTGCACAATCTTCATTGGTTAAGAGATAATAATATGCAAAACTGAACAGGGAAAGCTTATTTCCTATAACTCATTTTTGTATTCTGTTATCTAATGCAATATTACTCCAGATCTAGAAAATGTGTTTTTTGCCTGTCATACTTGATAATTCTTAGATTATTATCATTGTGGGAAAAGGAAGACCACATTTTAATGAATATATATCTGTGCTCGGGCAGATAAGCATTCATCAATAACAAAACACCTCCAGAGTATTAAACTCCTTGCATACCTGTAACCACAGAAAATACTTAGATCAGAGGTCCTTGCATTGCCCTAGAAATACATTAACATAGCAAGATAGCTCTCCAGCATTTCTTGTAACTTATTTGCATTCAATAAATCCAAAACTCTTGAAAATCACCAGGTTCATTATTATTTTTCAGAAGCAACACTAAAAGTGCTTATAACAAGCTGTAGTTTTAAATTCTTAAATTAAGAACAGCATACTAGTCCTTCCATTTGTCACACTTAATAAATCCATTTATTTATTTACCATTTTCTGTGCAATGTAAGATGCATACATATACACATGTGAACATGCAGACACACACACACACACACACACACACACACACACACACACACACACACACACACACACACACACACAAAATATTTTATTCTGGAAGCTTAGTTTAATTTGCTCAAGGTTAGTAGGAAAAGATACATGCATTTGGTGAGATAACAGATAAGCATGTTAATATAAAATGTTGCAGACATTATATTAATCTATTCCTTATCCTGTCAGACATATATTTTTAGAATGGATAGGCTTATTTATTTTTATTTTACCTCCACAACTGAGCTGTTCAGTCAATATTAACAATTTCTAATACTAAAATACACAACATATGCACATATACAGACACACATCTGAACAATACAGATTAGAACTAAGTTCAAATCTAGCTTCCTGTAACCTACTCCCTAAACTTCACCCAGAGCATCCTACTGGCCTTTACTTGTGCTCTTTAGTACATATTGCATGATTTGGTATAAAGGTGATTATGGCCTTGAGGGACTTCATTTCTCCTCTGTCCTTCCTATGATCATTCCTCTAAACACAGTTTTGCCTGGATATTGTTCTCCAAAGTACATAGCATTAAATGTTTCTATTAAATGAAACATTTCACTTGTCTGACCTCCCAGTAAGACCACCCAGTAAGACCACCCATTTGCCTATCAAACAAGGCATTAATACTTGCAAATGGACTGGTCCGTTATCCCTGCACCAGCCTTTGTATAATTACACAGTTTGAATTTCTTATCCTGCTGCAGACTGATATTTTACTAAAAGATAGTGACCATGCCTGTCTCTGTACTAAACTCTGTAGCTCTACCCTTATAAGTATATATTCTCTTTCTGACATCCTCCCACCAATCTCAGCCTGTGCTACTTTATTACAAAGTCTCTCTCTTATCCATTTAATAATTTTGTAACTAACCATCATTCCTTTTAACTTCTCCACCAGTCTTATGTTATGTAGCTTTTATTATGAAATAATGTAACCCAAGATCTTGCATCTGATATCCTTGCCTTGATTTTTATACCTTAAACAGTTAGGTAAGTTAAAAATCAAACCAAATACCTTTCTCTTAGGTAACTTCAACTATGTGCACATAAACTGGCTAACATTTTCTAACAGCAAAAAATATGCTCAAGGGACTTCTATCCTTTGTACATACTAATGCACTTGCCCAAATTGAAGCCCTACCCACCAGAGGTGTCAATCTTCTTGGTTTTGTTCTCACAAACACTTCATACAGTTGCAATCGCACCATCCCAATCTGATGTTCTCTATGAAAACCTTTTTTTTGGCCTCTAAAAATTCTTCTACATTCACTGATTGCTCAAACTCCAATTATTCACTATTTACTGACCTTATGGATAATCAGAAATGTCACATCTCAAGCCATGTAATTGAGGTTGCGGCCTACTCCTTTAGATACATTGATATTTCCATATCAAAACAGCAAACGTATAATGGCAAGATTAAAATGAATCCCATATGGAGGAAATACCACATTAGCATTTTTTATATAAAAAAGAAAATGTCCCTGGCCTTCACTGAAAGATGCTCACTCCGAACATAGGATTGCAAATAATTCAAATGACAACCATAAGGCCTTCTTCATCTATGTTAGGAAGCTTAGAAATAATCTACAATGTGGTATACTGAACTTATCTCCAGTGGCACCTCCTTTTCTTATCAGAAGAACTATGCTCATTTGTTTGTGGACAAACTGTCTTCTAACTTCACTCCACCCCTCCCTCGCCTTTGATTCATCCAGTCCCTCTCTTACCCATCCTCCTAAATTCAATTTGGGCCAAGTCCTTTTGTGACTTTGGAAAATTAAAAACAGTACTTCCATGGGTCCTGACAATGCACCCGGATATCTGCTGAGAAGTATAAAGTTCTAATGAGCAACCCTTCTCCATCAACTCTTCACTGTCGCCAAGGTGTGGACAATGCTACGTGTGGTGTGCTTGCATGAAGGTAGTCCCGCTACTGACCGTGGGAAATACAGGCCTATCAGTCTCGATAGCATTATTTGCAAGGCTATGCAATGTATTAGAAGTGAACTAATAAACATTGATTTAGGTGACCTTATATCACTGGATAATCACCAGCTCAGCTTTGTAAAAGACAGATCGTGCCTGCTGAGCCTGCTGAGTTCTATAAAGGGTTACTAATGTTATTAAGAAAAGCATAAAGTCTATTCTGTTTTTCTAGGTCTTGCAAAGTCATTTGGCAGTCTCCCAGTTGCTAAGATTATTGACAAACTCTCACAACTCAACATTGACTCATGCATAAGTTGATGGATTGTTAATTGGCTGGTTAAAAGAATCAATGCCATTAAGGTTGTGATTATCTGCTGTAGTCAGATAAAAATGTCACCAGTGGTATCCCACACGACTATTTCCTGAGCCCCTTCTCTTTTCTATATATTTCATTAACAAAAAGTCTAACATTAAGGGGCTATACTAGCCAAGTTTGCTGATGACTGTAAACTGGGGGTAGTTGTTAAATTCTATGAATTCTCTAGCAAGGACTGTCCTAAACAAATGTTTGTTGTAATAATAATGGGCTTACCCTGAACACCAAGAATAGTGGCTTCCTTTGGTAAGTTTAGCATCACTGCTGCTTCCTATATGGATACCATTCCATTTAAATTTGCCAAAGACTATCAGGGATTTGGACATATATATATATATATATATATATATATATATGTGTGTGTGTGTGTGTGTGTGTGTGTGTGTATATTTACTTCTGATGCTCTAAATACTGAAGTATCAAATTTCAGTATCTTGAGACCAGAAGAATGAAACTCCACAACAAAAACCCAAAATACCGATACAGAAAACACCGAACCCTCCCCGACAGAAAACTACAGAAAAAAAACAAAAAACAAAACATAAACGACAAAACACACTACTCTACATTTAAGTGGGGGGGCAAGTCTTCCTGCACCCCCCAAGTGGGGGTATGGATCTAGGTGTTTTGTCATGTAAGTGAGTGCTTTGTAAGGGTTTTGAGTGGGAGGTAGAGTGTATGTGAGTGTGCTGACATGTTTGATGTGTGTGTGAGGGACTGGAGAATATGCGTGTGTGAGTTTGCTTTTGTTTCTTGTATTTGCAATCTTGGAGTTAGTATATATAAGTAGGGGTGGTGTGGGGGGTGCATGGGGGCTTGCCCCCCTGCTTATGTGTGTATGAGTTGTGTATGTGTGTAGTCTTGTGTTTTAAATTCATTTCCGAGTAACCTTACCTACTCTGCTAGACTAAATATCAGGAACAGCTCATGGTACTGGACTGCTAAACTTTCTCATCAAAAAAAAAAAAAGAAAAGAAAAAGTTTAATTACTAATTTTTACACAATAGTGGCAGTTTGAGCTACAAACTAATATGCAAAGCCAAAGATGACATGCTATGCAGAACTTGAAGCAGCTTTAAGTTCCGAATATAAAAAAACAAAAACAAAAAACAAAAAAACAAAAAAAGAACTGTTTGTTGCAGAGCTCTTTCTAAAACAGTCTGGATAGGGAAGACTACAGGCATCAATGAAGATGCTGAGATATCATTGCAGTTTTAATCGCAGGAAACAGGAAGCAGAGGGGACTGTTGATTCAGTAGCCTATCCCATAATCTGTGTCTGCAATGCAACTGCTGATTAGTCCTGTAACTCTTGTGTTCTCTTTCTGCGCTTTAACATAGTTAAGTTGTGAAGGAGAGTACGAGACAATGGAGAAAAAAGCAAAAAAAAAAAAAAAGAAGTGGAATAAAATTGATCAGATTTAATCTTACAAGCCTGAGGAGGTTTAAGTTGAGCCAAGGAATGAATGCAATTTTTAAATTAACCCAGCCCCCCCCCCCCCCACACACACACACACACACACACACACAAAAAAAAAAGTTAATCGAGTTCTCAGGTATTTTTTCTGGCAGGGACAACCAGATACTTTCTGCATTTATTTATTTTTTCCTGGCAGGGTTTCCCAGATAATTTTTGTATTTAATTATTTCCTGGCAGGGTTGACCAGATAATTGTTAAATGGTGCAATAGAGAATTATAATTTTTTTTTCTGACATCCTGGGCCTGCAGACTGGCAGTGTCAACCAGATAGTAGAATGCTGAATCTGCAGTAAATTGGCTGTTTTGGGGGTTGTTTGTGATATTTTTCTAGCAATATTCTGGCATGATCAACCAGATACTAGTAGGTGGTCTATGTGTTTTGGGGGTGTTGATGATTTATATAATATTCTGGTAGGGTTAACCTGATACTCATGGTCTATGTATCTGGGGGGGCTGTTGAAGACATTTTTTAATATGATATCCTGGCATAAACAGATACTACAGAGGAAATATGTTCTGGGGACCGTTGATGATTTTCTTTTTTGTCAAGTGATACAGTGGCAGGGTCAACCATATACTAGTGATCTGTTTGTTTCACTGCTGATGACTTTCTTTTTTGATATAATATCCTGGCAGGGTTAAACAGATATTGGTGGTCTGTGTGATTCAGGGGATGTTGATGACTTTCTTGTTTTTTTAATATAATATCCGGGCAGGAGTCAACGAGTTACTAGGTATGCAATGTGTTTTGGGGGACTGTTTGTGGAAAACGTGTGTTTTTTTAGCCTATTATCTTTTTGCAGGATTAGTCAAGCTACATTAGGATAGTTTGTCAATGTTTTGTTGTTGAAACAAATTCTATTCCTGCATGAGTAAAGTATATATAGGTGAACTGAAGTAAGATCACGTGCAAGTTCTTGGATATGTGATGTGAAAGAAATACAGAAATGTGACCATGGTCTTCTATTTTCATTAATTTAAACCTTGCAGGCTCAAAGCAGATTCTCTGGGTAGGCAGTTGTGATGGGGGCAATACCTATGTGTGAATGGAATGACTGGAGTTCTGGCTTGCTTTGCAAGAGTAATGTGCATTTGAGAGTAAGATCGAGTATCGTTCATGTGAGAAAAAAAAATGCTTACCTTAATGACAGGGTCATCTTTTTGTTGTTGTTGTTTATAACCTCACAAGATCAAATCAGATATTGTGGGTGGGGTAGGCAGTGGAGATTGGGGCTATGTGTGAAAGAAATAACTGGCCCTCCAATTTACTGTTGTTGTAATTCCAGCTTTGCAAAATTGTAATACTTTTCTGTCTGTACTTTAAGTTGAATATAAAATAATTAGCAAGTTTATGAATAATTGTTAGTGTGTGTTATTTCATATCTGTTCATATATATATACTGAATGTTTGTTTAAAAATGTTTCTAATATGTTGGAACTTTTCTCCCTGGACATATGCTGAAAAGGATTTTTTTCGACTAAATCTGGTTGCAAAAACCAGGGGTAAATAAAAGTAAAATAAATACAATGAAATGTGTATTCGGCTGGTACAAACAAGCTGTGACTAATGTTTCTGTCAACAAAATGAAAGTGATGCAAGTATGTAACCCAAATGTTACTATTATTTCTACTTTAATCTTGACAGGTTAAAAAGAAGCTACTTTAGTCAGGTGAAGGGGGGTGTTTGTGAATGAAATAAGTTGACCGGCCTTGCTGTTTACTGTTGTAATTGTAGCTTTGCAAGATTAATGTGTATTTGGGTAATGTCATAGAAGTCTGTGACTGCTGTTTCTGTACAACAGAGTAAATTAATGCAGTCATTGCTATTTTTGTTTTAATCCTGGCAGGATCAAAGCAGATAATGATATGATGTTTATAGATGAAATGTTTGGCGCTATAGCTTTGATGCAATTATTCTGGCTTTGCAGGATTAATATGTATTTGGATAAAACAAGACACAATGCAAACTCTATTTCCATGCATCAGTTCAATAAAGTAATAAAAACATGTCTAATGCTTGGGAGGCCAAACCACCTTCTTTAGGTATGTAACAGATGGGGGGGTTGTTTGTAAATGGAATGAGTGGTCCTTCTATTTACTGTTATAATTCTGCCTTTGCAAGACTGCTGTGCATTTGGGTATAGTGAGATGGAGTGAGTACAAGCGCTGACCTTTGACTAATGTTTATGTGAAAGCAATACAGTAATGTAACTATTCTCTTTTTTTTCATTGTTTTAACTTTGTAGGTTCAAACCACATACTTTGGATAGGCAATTGGGATGGGCGGCTATATTGAGAATGAAATGACTGGCACTGCTGTTTACTGTTGTAATTCTGGCTTAACAAAATAGGAACCACATGGTGAAAACAAACCAGTAATACACACACCTGTGAGAGAGGAATGAAATAAATGAGCTAGTAATACAATTCCAAAGTTTATTCAAAAGTTGAGTGCTTTATTTCCCAAGTGTTGTAATTTCATCAGAACAAAAAACATCTAGAACAAATCACCTTATATAAAAACTCTAATGTCACATAAATTTAAAACATCCAGTCAGGCTTTTAAATCAGTTAAGCTCTAAAAACAATTAAAAACACTATAATGCCTTAATTTTAAAATAGAATTAATAGAACTGGCTTCATTAATTCCAGGATACACAGTAGCATTCAACAAAACCTTCAAAAAAATAATGGTCACTGAAACAAGCTATATGCTTATATAAAGCATTAGTATCTCTCTGTTTCCTATTATCCAAGACATTTTCATACATACATTCAATAAATTTCCAGGTGGACTTGAACACATAAAAAGCAGTGCATAATTGGGAATGGGCTAAATAGACCACCCCCCCTTGTGTAACAAGTATAATGTTCACATATCTTATAAGTTTTGCTATTAATATTACATTTTTCTCCTATAAATACATTAGAACACTACGAACACCCCCCCACACTTAAAGGTCCCTGACATTCTTAAGTTTGAGACATCTTGTATTTTACAAGATTCTAAATCATTCTTAAAAGTTTTATCCCTTCTAGAATCTATCTGAGGCTCTTCACCTAATCTACTCATAAGCTTGCTGTCAGATAAAATAATTTTCCATTTTTTCTTAATGCTACTAAAGATAGCACCATTATTCAATGTAAAAGTAGGAATAGATGTTATCTTCCTGTTAGTGTCCATAATTTGTGTATTGGTATTATCATTATTACTAACCGTATTAATGTTACCATTCAGAATAGGGAAGTAGACTTTCCTTTCTGTTTTGGCTAAAACTACATCCCTTATTTCACCTAAAAATTTGATAGGATATCCTCTCCTCAAAAACATATTTATCAGAACTTCACATGCATGCATAAGTACCTCTTTTCAGTAATGATTCAGGCTAACCTCATCAATTGCCCCGTAACTACAGATATTTTCTGGTAAAATGGATGCGTACTAGAATAATGCAGGTTGGAGTTCAAAAAAGTAGCCTTCATAAAAATATTAGAACAATATCTCTGATGATTTAAATCCTTAGTAATTCCCACATCCAAAAATGCAATCTTACTTTTTACACAAAATGCGGTAAGACTTTAAAAACATTGTAGTAGAATTTATGTATGCCAAGAATTCCTGGAGCCTTACTTCAGTACTTCCACAAAATAAATATATCATCCAGGAACCTGATGTATAATGACTAACAGTCATTAAATTCACCATTCAAAATGTATCTATCCTCAATTCTGCCATAACCAAGTTTGTAAAAAGGGGGGCACATGCTGCCCCATTGCAACTCCAGTAATTTGTTTAAAATACTAACCACCTTAAAACAAACAATTATTTATCAAAACGAACATGAGTACTCTGATGGAATGAATTCTATCTGCAGTAAACTTGTTACATTTTCTAAGATGCTTTCAAACCAATCCAAACCCACATCAAGTGGGATGACTGTAAATAAATTATTTACACCAGTGGTCACAAAAACGGCATTGACATGGCTAGGGGTATCATTCAAGCACTGCAAAAAGTGCCACAAATCTGTACAGATACGAAATATTTAGAAAGACTAATGTGTATCGGGGGTAAGCATACATGCTGTGACTACTGTCTCTGTACAGCAAAAATTAAATCAACAGCTCAATAACTCTGAAATACACTTTACTCTAGTATTGGTTGATAGACTATTCAGCACGTGCAATTGTGACTAAGCACTGATTTATATAAACTGGTATGCATGGTCAGGATTGATCCCACTGTAACACAGCCCCACTCCTTTCTAATTGAGCCACACCCCATTTGTAGTTGGCCCCATCCATTTAGTTGTCTCCTGCAGCCCCTCTTTGATTTAAAGTCACCTGCCTTCACTGCTAAACATCTTGTTTGTTTTCTCAGTGTCATACAAACTCACTAGGGAAGATCTTTGCTTAGCCTTCTATATTTTATTTTGAATTTATTAACAAGGTAAAGAGAACACTGATCCCACTAGACCTATTTCAGTCTCAGCCCTGGGTAAACACAATAAATATATAGCATATATACAGAGTGAATAACAAAATGCAATATATATATATATATATATATATATATATATATATATATATATATATAAAAATACAGTCTCAGACACACCCAAACACATACACACACACACACACACACACAAACACACACACACATACACACACACACACACACACACACACACACACACACACACACACACACACACACACACACACACACACACACATATATATATATATATATATATATATAAATGTATATATATATATGTATATATATATATATATATATATATATATATATTTATTTAACATTTGTTTACTGGGAAAGTCTGACACAGGTCCTTTTTCAGCAGAGGCCCGGGGAGAAAAGCTCCATGAGTAATGATAAATTTTCATGCACACATTACAATAATCAAAAAAGCATAAAGTAAACAAAATCTAATATACATAACATACACATTTGTTACATCTTAACAACAAAACCTAGGCTTTGAACATAACTAGTACTATTTATAGGTATGATATATGTCAAGATATAAGATTAAGACAGGTCGGTAGGAACAAAGGATTAAAATCTCCTATAATGTGTGTGTGTATATATATATATATATATATATATATATATATATATATATATATATATATGTATATATATGTGTGTATGTATATTATATACAGCATGAATATGAGTGGTTGCCTGAGGGTACAAGAAAATAGATAAATGACATTATATACACAGTGATTGACCAAACAGAATGCATACATGCATTCTTTACAGAAAGGAAATCCGAGTTGGCATGCTAAAAATAAAAGCTAAAATAGAATCACAGCAAGATATGTAGAGGGAAGGGGGGTGAGAAGGGATTAAGCTATATGACCAGAAACATAACAGTTGCATTTTTCTGGAGTCTTAAAATATACTTTTATTTCTGACTGAAAAATTGGTAAGAGGAATGATATTTAGGAAAAGAAGTGAGAGATCCCCATAGTTTGGGAGCAGAGACTTAGAATATCATTATATATGACCCAGTACTTTTTGAACTCCTCCACTTAACTAGATCCAGTGGTATAGAAAGCATCTTTTCTAGCTATCTAAACCTGTATTGCTAAAGTAACAATGCAAGATGACTTGACAGATACTTAAACCAATGTGTCCCCTAGTTCTGGAAGAGGCTTCACTCTCCTATTGAACAAAGTCATTTCATAGCAATCTTTAAAAGCAGTATGAATGACTAGATGGATGATCACAAATTTTCGCATGGGATAGCTAGAGAAAGTATACTTAATGGGGCGTATTATCAGTCTCCCATCAGTATTGGGTAATGCGGTGAGCTTCTCAGTGGTCTGCTTGTTCATGGGCTTAGTAAAAAGATATGAACCTAGGAAAGATACACACTACTTATAATATTGCCAGGCAAAGTCTATTTCTGGGGAGTTCTTAGGGGGTACTCATGTCAGCTTATCCTTTCACTTGTCTCATTCTTTATCTAAAATGCAGTACAAACAATTCTAACCTTGCTGGGAACCATAAGTATAACCTTAGCTTTCAGTGTAAACAAAGCACTAATCTCATTTATACTTGCAATTCGCCACAGCTACATTTCCAGCCCTAAAATAACTATAAATTTAGACCTAATTCTGATGTCAAGCCTATTCCAAGGCAAATCTGACTGCATCCCTTATTCAAATGTAGGTTTAACTGTGGCACTGCTAACTTCAGTACTCTGGATAAGAAGGAATGATAATTATCATTATCAGATATCTTTCAGAAAAATATATGGTAACACAAGACATTTTATTCTAGCAAATGTGTAAGTTTATAAGAACAATGTTTATGAGGGTGGGAGGTTGGCATAATGGTTAAGGTGTTTACCTTGCAAACACAAGGTGCAGGGTTTGATTCTCACATGGGGTAGTTGGCTAGGCTTAAAATGACCCACGAGGGCAGTTAGCCTAGTAATAATCTATGAACCTATGAACCTATGAACCTATATCATGGCAATCCTCCTTGCCGAAAGACTCATAAGCACTTCTGTGAATAGAAAACAAGGCATACAGATCATTATTTTATTTTTATTTTCATTTTTATTTGACGTTTGTTTACTGGGAAAGTCTGATTGGGTGGGTGCCCATTTTCAGTGGATGCTCAGGGAAAAAAGTTCCAGAGACAATTAATATATTACATTAGCTTACATTAGCTTATTACAGAGCAACAATGAATGTTTTCACACACAAGAAAGAATGCACAATAATGGATAGCCCATCATTTTCACATATATTAGATGAAACATAAATGCACATTAATTATAGACATTAGATATTAC
The DNA here is from genome assembly GCF_019279795.1 of Protopterus annectens. NCBI lineage: Eukaryota > Metazoa > Chordata > Ceratodontiformes > Protopteridae > Protopterus > Protopterus annectens. The sequence continues at coordinate 682,119,049 of NC_056741.1, read as the reverse complement.
TAAGAAGACTATATACATGAGGCAAGTGGTCTTTACAATTATATGATTCAGATGAGTATGATTCTGCTTGATAGTTATATCATTTTTGTTTATTATAATGTACTTAGTATACATAGCCTGTCAACACTTCTGCTACATACTTCTCAACAGTACAGATTTTCGCAGAATGTCCAGATTTTTGCCTCATATTTTTGTTCTGTTCCTCATTAAATTTGGAATTTTCTGGGTTTTTGTGGCAAATCAATGAGGACTGAATTCATTAAATAATGACAATCATGTATGTTTCAGCCCTCATATCTTTCAGAAAAATATATGGTAACACAAGACATTTTATTCTAGCAAATTTGTAAGTTTATAAGAACAATGTTTAACATTTGTCCATGTTTTTGGGGCTTTGTCCCCGTATTATTTCTGGCTTTGTCCAGCTTTTTTGTACTAAGAGGTTAAGAGCTGTGTAATGTAAACTGCTATGAAATCTGAGTTACAGAACTTTTAAATAGAAAAACATCACATAACCACAATCCATCTTATGGGAAGCTAATTGGGTACAATTAAGATTATCCAGAATGAATCTATGTAGTTAAAGGACAATGAAGATGATTAGTGGCTCATTACTGTTACACCCTGTATCATTGCAAAATTAAAGGGTTCAAATGAATTACACAAAATTTGCATACATTAGTTTTTTTATCAGCTGATGGGATACTTAAAGATCAAGTGGAAATTTTTTTCCCATTTGTTTTTATTTTAATTATGCTTTCAACTTGTAAAGTCAGCTTTCTTGTTCTAAATGTGTAGTTTTTGCTTTAATTACTTTGGCGGACCTATATTTACTAAGTTTAATAAATTGATGTTTGTGTCTATTGTCTGTTGAACAATTGTCCAACACTTCCAAATTCTATGACATCCAGCCCCACCTTCTGATGATGCAAGTAGAGGGGAGAAACAGTTTGTTGCTGGATAACATATTTCTGGTAGTATGCAGCAGACTGTATTATAAACTAACCAGAATGCCCTTCTGATGATGCAAGTAGAGGGGAGAAATAGTTTCTTGTGGGATAACATATTTTTGGTAGTGTGCATCAGATTTTAATAAAAAAGTAACTAGAATGCAGCACAGTCAGCTACTCAGTTAGGCAACAGCTCAATAAATAAACACAGCTATATTCAAGTGAAAGATAACAAAAGTAAGATGAAACAGGATAAGATTCTTTATAATAAAGGATATAATGCTTTGTATACAGCATAATAAAACAGATGTAAAACTAATAAATCATTGGATTGGGTGATCAGTTTTAGGAAAAAGACTACAGAAGTATGAATTACCTGAATTATAAACCTACTATACAGTGAGTTTTTATGTTTCATCACAAGGAATTAGTGCTAGAAATAAAACATTTGGAATAATATGCACATCTGTGAAGATGAAGATACAGTAAAGGTATTATTGCATAGCAGACAAATGTTTACTGCAGTGTGATAGTCTGCTGTTTCCCACAGTGTGGCATCTGTGTTATTACAGTGTATGCCAAGTGCAAACTTTACAAGAAATGTATTTGTAGTATATGAACTGCTACAATTATGATTCCAAATCAGGAAAAATATAAACTTATTAAGTGCTTCCCTTTAAAAGCCCTTAGGTGCCATCAAGAAACTATTGTTAAGCACCCATAAGTGCTATTAAGTTTGAGTCTTGTACAAGGGAAGCATTTAACAAGTTTAACTTTTTATTGATTTCAGAGCCAACTATAGGACCTCTGTATGTCCCCTTGACCCCTGACCCCTACCTGACAAGTATGGAGGTCATGTGAATTCAGCCAAATTCCATTCTCCTAGGGGACTTCAAATACCCCTCTTTCAAATGGGAGACTTATACATTTGCTAACATTTATGCCTCAAGATTTCTGAACTTCATAATTACAAACCAGATGGACTAGCCAGTCAGCACCCCAACTAGGGACAACAAAATCCTGGCATTGGTTCTTACCAGTATTGGACAGCTCTCTTCATATCATATGACTGAAACCAGAAGCATCATCCAACAACCTGGAGATCAGAGAGTATGCTACAGCTAATCTAATAAACCTGAGTACATCTCTGCATATGTGGAATTTTTTACCACCAAATTCTACACACATGCACTTATCTGCATAAATGTGTCTGTCCCCCTCCAAAGTAAATACAATGCCAAATTTAAAAATATGCCTTTGTGGTGGAACCCAAATATAAACAGGCTCTACAGTAAAAGTAAAAAGCTCATTGCATGTAAAAATACATTTAATTCTCTAGATGATAAAATCTCTTTTGCTAAACATAACAGGAAACTGCTGACCATGATCAAATCAAACAAAGCTATTTAAGAAGTAAAAATAGCCACCCAGGCAAAAGGCAGCCATAAAGCCTTTTCTATCTTTGTTAGAAACCTCAGAAAGTTTCCAGAACTGTGGAGAGCAAATAGCAAATTATATCATATGCTCACACTCCATAAGCATAGTCAATCTACTAGTGGATAAAATTTGCTCTAATCCCTGCTCCCCACAATATTACTAGATTACATACCAGTATCCACCCCCTATATATCTCCCAAGAACAAGTACTCAATGTACTATTAAAGGCCAAGAGCACTGCACATATGGGGTCTGATAACATAACAGGATGCCTACAGGCCATCCTGAGACAAGACTTTTCAAACTTGCTACAGAGGCTATTCAGCATCAGCCGACTGACAGTCTTTATGGCTGATGAATAGGGGACATTAATGGTCATCTGGTTGCACTAAAGTGGAGCATCATTTGTACACCCACAAATCTGACCAGCCTCACCTGCAAGGCTACTGAAAGAATCATTATGGAAAAAAAATAATAAGGACATAGACAACCTACAAAGTCTTGACCAAAGTCAGTTTAGTTTTGTCAAGGGTATTCCTTTCTCCTTAACCTAGTTAACTTCTTCAAGAAGATTTCTTAAGCAACAAATAAGGAAAATCTGTGCTCACTGTATATCAAGACAGTGTTCAACACTAACCTACACTCAGGTATAGTTGGTAAACTTATGCAGCTTAATGTAATTCCATAAGTACCTCATGGTATAGAAAAATGGCTTACTAATAGAACTCAGGAAATTATCATGGGCAGGTCTACCTTCTCCAAAAGACCAGTCACTGCCAGTGTACTCTAAGGTTCAATCTTCAGAGTACTTCTCGTTGGCATTTATTTCTTGAAGGTCAAAGCTAATATTGAGGGTTTATGGTTGACCATATTTGCAGATAACTGTAAACTTGGCGCCATTATTAATTCCAGAAGATACAAAGATCCTCCAAGAGGGCCTTTCTTAAACAAATAGCTGGTGTCAAAACCCTTGCCTAAAACTAAATGCCAAAAATGTAGAATAACACCCTTAATCAAGCATGATCTCCCCTGTAACGATTATGTCAATAACACACCCATGAACATTGATCCAGTAATTAAGGAATTGGGAACCGTGTATACACTACTGTAAGAAAGATCTTTTGCATTGCAAAGCTTCTTAGAAAGGCTATGGCATCCAGATCAAAGGATGTGATTACTCCACTGTGTGTTTCATTTATTAGGCTAATCATTGAATATAATGCCCCCATCAGTATGTACCTATCCAGACACTTGACACAGCCTGAACAACCACAACATTTTCTCACCAAGATATCAGAGCCTAAATTATAAAAGATACACTGATCATCTAAATGCCCTGTCCCTCTTCTCAGTCTACTGGCTACTGAAGGGTGATCTCTGTATTGCTTGCTAAGACTCAACTGGTCTCATCCTTTTGGACCTACTGCATGTCCAATGGTGGCATTAAAACTCACTCAAGAGATCTTAATGTCTTCTGCAACACAAATAGAATGTATTGGAAAGATAGATAAAGAGAATATGACTTATCTAGAATTATCTGCCTCTCCACCTAAAGCAAAGTATGTCTCATACTGTATTCAAGTATAATCACAAGTGTATGGGAAACCACAAGTTCACCTCTAGTTTAGCACCTTGATCTCTTATGTGTAGGATAACATTTAAATGTCTGTCCAGCTCTGGGCTAGTTGCACTTAAAATACTAGGGCCCTGGGTTATTCATAGTTAAAATACAAGGGCGACAAACTTCTTGGGAATGCATGGCTAAGCTTCAAAGGCTCCTCACAGATCGATAGCCTATAAAGTACTTAAAAACTAATGAACCTATGAAATATACTTCAGTATGTAATGAATGTAAGACAGGTACAGAATGCAATCTGATCACTGGAGTTACATTTGTAATAAATATCTGTAAACATCTATGCTCTTGAATTCATTCAGTTAGTTAAAGATTAAAAACATGCTGAGTCCAGTCAGCAGACAGTCTCTCAATTAATAAGGCATGGTTTAAGTTTTGCCAGTTTGCAGGATAGGAATGTACTACTAAGACTGATGTAGTATTATTTGTATCAGCATTGTGTTTTAACGGTGTGAGCTGTGTTTTGCTATGGTGTAAGGGGCTGAAAACATTCCTGACTGTAGATATACTCAGCAGGCAGTGCAATAAGCAGCTTCAGTGATCTTTAATTCTGAAGCTGATTTGTTGAGTAAGTGTTTTTCTTCTTTGTCTATTATCAACAAAAGTGCTTTGGAATTGTTATGGTTAAAGATATTTAAGTACAGTTTGCTACAGAATGTTTGGACTGTTGTTGATAACTTGTTCCCAGGATTCCCAAAGATACTTTAAAAGATTTAGATATTTCACAACGTTCTGCTAGCATTTCCCAAGCCTTCTTATTAGGATGTAAGACTAGTATCTAAAAACTTCTGAACTCCTGATGAAGCAAGGTAGATTTTAAAAATAATATATAAATCTAATGAATAATCTCAACATCTTTCCATATGACAAGAAATAAGTCATTGTCTAAAACCAGATTTCAAATAGGGGCATAACAAGGAACATAAATAGTATATGACTGTTACTGAGAAATAAAAAAATATCCAAATCCTTGCCTCCATTTAAGTTGTCACTCATAACAGATGCTCCCACATAAGTCTGAACTATGCAAGTTGCTAAATTCTTATGAAGGTCCCAGCTGGTCAGTTCTGAGAACAGTACATCTGTCAGAATTTGTGCATGTAAGCTTGTTACAGAATGAAAAGTACTGAAATTTCTCCTCAGGGTAACTTGTATGGACATAATGAAGAAAAATGCTTGTTTGTTCCTGTAAGTGACATTTCTAGATTCACCAGCAAGTATTGCAAAATATTTTGTTCTCATTTACTTTTTTTGTATCATTTTCATTTATACATAATTTTGTTGGCCAATTTCTGAATAAGGGATGGCATATCTCACATTTCTGGCATCTGTATTTGCAAATTCCAAGTTGAGAATTAACTGATTCAGTAAACTCAGTCCTTAGAAAACATTAGTTCCATTTGAGCTTTCCCCTTGCCCTCTGTAGCCTCTCCTACCTGCCAAATATCAAACTGATTTTTTAATTCTCAGATTTTCTGTGTGAGAATTTTATTTGTATATCCATTGCCAGCTGGAGCTGTTGTATAATATTGTTTCATTGTATGCATTTTATAAAACAAAGCTAGGCTTCCACACTTGTGCTGTTTTATGTGCTTTCTGTACATCTCAGATATCTTATTTCAAGTACCAGTAATGCATTACTTTTTTTAATGCAACAGCAGAACACCAGGAAAAAAAAAGAAAAGGAAAATTTAGTAACAGAAGCAATATAAACAAATCATATTCTGATTATACTTTTCTGGGACTGAAGAATCCAGTGCTGGCAGTAGTAAGCACTTCTGGCTGCTATAGAAAAATTAATATGATGCAATGTAACTCTAGCATGTGCAAATCAGAAAGTCACCAAGAACATGATGTTCTGCTCTCAAAAAGATTACCTAATGCAACAGAATATTTATATTGCATATGTGATCCAGATTGACTTGGCGGAGGTACATTTCAGCAAAAATAACCAAAAAACCTTCAAGAATTGCATGCCTTTGGGGGTATGTCATCCAACATCCAATATACTTCCTTACTTTTTATAACCTTCCTGAGGGTCATCAGTTATCCTGTCTAGTCTCTATGAGTGAGATTATAAAATGTAATTGAAGAATACAGCACCTTCAAAGTCACCATGAATATAGTCCTCTGCCTAAAGAATATCACCTAAGCTAGCATTTCCCTCTGTACAGTCTAAATAAAGATACATGACATTATCTGTAACATACAGCACCCAAAAAGTCAAATATAAAACTATCATTTGTGTCAAAGAGAAAAACCTAGTACAAGAACAGCACCTGCCTGGTTTATTTCTCTGGGAAAAGCTAAAAGACTGATACTTGCTTATTCTGCCTGGAAGACCACCAAGGACATTTTCATCTGTATCCATATCTCACAAAACAGTTGCATATCTGATGACTTTGTCTGTATAAAAGAACAAGATGCAGAAAATAATATCACCTAGTATATCAGTACTTCTATCTGTCTGGGCTAAGTAAAGCTTAAAGACATTAACTGTAGCACATAGCACCCAGAATATCAACAAGGACACTGTTGTCTGTGCCAAAGAGGACAACCTAGTGCAATAACAGCACACCATCAGACTCTCATTGGGTAAAGAGATAAGATATAATACTTGAAATACTGCCTTGAGTGGCACCAAGAAGAAACCTCTCTGCATCCAACATGTCATAAAACATACTTTGTGTTACTTCATCCTTGAAAAGGTGCAACATTGAACAGTAGAATATTCCAACCAGAAGGTCATAAAAAGCATGGTGCTCTGAAAATATGAAACTCATGTAGTGCTATGATGGCGCCTCTTTAACCGGGTCAGTAATCAAGGAGCCTCAAGCCTCACCATTTACACCGATGACAGACTGTCACTAAAACATGAATGAATTTGCACAGTATTTTCAAATACAGTTGTCTGCATCAAACACAGTTTCCCCCAAGAGCATACAGGGAACACACTCCTGACCTGAAACTGAACTCTCTGTCTCTCCAGATCCCAAACAAGACTCACTTTGGAACAATGTGTCTCAGTTCCAAATAGCTGACATATCCACATGTGGGCATTTGATTTTTGCATGCACACACACTCCTGGCAAAAGCAGGCACAGATTTACAAGTTGTACCCCTTTTGCCCTGACTATAAGGTAACCTCTCTGCCACCAGTCAACCACTGTCAGGCTTTTACAAGGGGATCCAATTATACTGAGCAAAATCAATACTACCATAAAAGGTAGAGTGTGACCAAAGCAGCCAGGCTTTCTGAAGTGGCAAAGGCATCACTAAAATAAGCACAAGTACTCTCAAAAAGTTAGAAGTATTCTCTAAAAGAACAACCACGATGAAAGGTATAAAAATATTTAATAATAAATAATAACATCAAAAACATGTGAATACTAAAAATTTAAGTACAATAAACACCAAAGTTGCCATCACAGAAGAAATAAAAATAACACAGTTGGACAGATTCAAACATTTGCTGAAAAACAATACTTAACTAATCTCACTGTATTTCCTGAGTGTCTAAAGAATAACTGTTCCCTAGCTAACTTAATTAATACAGCAAGGCAAGATTAGATGCTGAGATGCTTACTTCCACAAGGCAAGGTGATAAGCTTTTAACAGACTGAACAGAACAACTGAACTAACCCAACTGTAATAATTGTAACAGATGTTTATATCAGGTTCCAAAGAAAACAAAACAAAACAAGCTGCTGCGTGAGTTCCATCCTCTCACTGTTGGTTATAGAATGACATCACTTGATCACCTGACTCTGGTACAATACACATTGAGAGCTTTGCTAAGATCTGTTGCAGTATTTGAAAATTACAGAACAATTTCAAAAACCTCTACTTTTCCCTTCCCAAATTCTTTGTTTAAACTTATATATTTAATCAGTTATAATAACACTTTTGATACATGTTTAACTCAAGCATCTGTACATGTCAGTGTGACAGTCAATTGGCACAAAGTTATTTACAAAACTCCAGCTAACTATGCTGGCATATGTTACACATGCACTGCCTTTTTCACCCTGGCACAGATGGCAATACCTCACATTGTCACCCCCCCCCTTTGAATACTCAAACTAGTTTTTAAAGTGACCCTGGAAAAAACATTGCTTGTTTGGGAGCACATTAGCCTATACCCTGTCTTGAAAGGCCATCTGCATTGGCATTGTTTTAATCTGGACTGGCTAATAAAGGGGGTCCTCCAAAAGCCCTTTTAAGCTTTTGGAATGTCTGCTCTCAGGCTGGGGTCCACCCTACTTTATCTGGCCTGTTTTTCCTTGTTAGTTAAGTGAGGAAAGTAGCTATTGTGCTATAATTGGGAATAAACGTTTTATAGTACCCTGCTGACCCCAAGAATGCCTTTACCTGCATTTTGGTAAAAGGGACAGGACACACCTGAATAGCTTCCACTTTGGCAGGTTTTTGCTCAGTCTTACCACTCCCCACTCTATTTCTCAGGTCTCTCTCATACCCACCTGACACTTATTGGGCCTAATGGTCAACCCTGCTGTAGAATAGCAGGTGTGTTGTACCTTTAAGAAGCATTTCCAAGATCTGTGTGTGCATATAAATACCAAGCATGTGTTAGCTTCATTGCGATTTTGAAAGTGCAGCCAGAATGTCAATATCTATGTACAGGATAGCTAATCTGTTTATAAGTTAAAGTTACTTAACCTCATTTATGATGTGTTTGCATACAATAAACTGCTTTAACAAGAACCCACAATGCTCACTCGTTTTATCCTGACCTGGAGAGTGACATGGTGTCAGAACCAGGATTGCAAAGACTATTCTTCAGACGCATGAGGTGCAGAGGTAAAGGTGAAGGCAAAACTAAATGAATCGAGAGCAAAAAAGGGCCAGAGTCAAGTCCAAGATAAAGAGAACACAAGCAAATGATTTACTTATTGAAAGAGGTTAAACTGAGCCTTACAAGGGCACAAAACATTGTTAAGCAAAGGAATAGAACATGAAACTTTATTAAGCAAATGACAAGTAGAAAAGAGCTCATTAATCAGATGAAATGTTTGAAACCAGGTTGGTTGATAAAATGAGCATTAGAAAAGTACATAAAGGGTTCAGAATTGTCTCAGAGTTGTAAAATGAGCATGTTTAAAGTAAAACAAGAAGTTTAGAGTTAAAACAAGCACAAGGAAGTATAATGGGCATGAAAATAGATTAAATGAGTAAAATTAATATAACAAAAGGGCATAAGGGGCAGAAAAGGCACATTAATAGATTCAATGAGTGTCACAACTATAATAGAAAGGGCAGAAAATGGCACATTGAGTGCAAATAAAGCAAAGGTGACTGCATGTATTTTGGGCAGATTTCTGTGTTCGGTACAAATTGCTACTTCACATTGATTGAAGCCTTGAATAGCATAACTAGAGTTGTTCAAAGTGTCTCAAAGTGTGTAAAAGTGCTTACAATGTGTGCTTATTGCTGTGCATTAATTCCAAAGAGTTTGTTGTGTGCAAAGTAAAGTGCAACTGTTTCATGAAGTGCAGTCAAGTGACACCATTTTGAAAAGTTTCTTGTGCCTGGGTGTATCTGTTCACAGAGTGCCACCATTACAGAGTGTCTCTCAGACTATACTGAGTTGTATAGCAAAGTGCAGCCATTTTGGGGAGATTCCAGTGTACTGTGTACTGCTTATTTGCAAAGTTCAATTATTTTGAGGTGTTTCTGCCTCTGATCATCTTCTGCCCAATACATTCACAAACTGCAATTGCTTTGAAATAGTTCATTTGTACAGTGCCATTGCTTCCAAATAGTGTATTCGCAAAGTGCAGTTACTTCAAAATTTGTCCTCAGCTTCTATTGCTCAGTTTATTCGCACTGTGCAGTTGTTCAAAATATTTCTTAAAATGGGGATAAATAACTTTGGCAGTAAAAATGGCTTTGGCATTAAAGTGATTACAAGATAAAGGCTTGTACAGTAAAATAGTGATGATAAATGACTTTAGCATTTTGCTTTTACAAGATAAACTGCTCGTTTAGTTAAAATAATTTCAAGGCAAGTGGCTTTACAGAAAAGAGATTTCAAAGTGTTGTAGTCCCCAGGAAACTTATTTCATGAAATTCAGTTATACAATGGCTTGTTATGTTGTTACAAGTACTGGCATAAATTTCAAGTGCATGTATACGTGTATGTACAAGTGTGTGTGTGTGTGTGTGTTTCTGCTTATTTGCTAGAGTTTTCATTGAGGTATATCAATATGGCAGATGGATTTCACAAACCACAACTACTTGTGTTTGATCAGAACATTTCAGAGAAATGAAGACTATTTGAGCAAGAATACAATATAGTTATACATACAGCTTATTCTGGTAAAAATGCACATACCAGGGCATTCATTTTGCTGAACATAGCAGGGTCAGAAGCCATTGAAAGGGAACATTCATTTGTCTATGCACCACTAGTGCATAAAGGTGAAGGAGAAACTTGTTGTGTTGTTGTGCAGGCTGAATCAAGGGAGGACCCTAAGTGTTTAAAGCGCAAATTCAGAGAAATGTGTAACCCTCAGACTAACGTTACACTAGAGATGCATTTGTTTTACATGAGAGATCAAAAGAAAGGGGAAACTTTTGCAGCTTATATTACTGACCTGAGAAACAAAACTAAAACATGTAGGTTTGGTGATTTAAAGGATGAGTTAATAAAAGACAAACTCGTGTGCGGTATTAATAATGCTGCTGTGAAAAAGATTCTGCTTTGTGACAGTGATTTAATGATGAGTAAAGCCACTGAGATTTTTCAGATTCATGAAGTTACAGAAAGCCATACAAATATGCTTGCTAGTGATAAGAGCTCATGTAGACAGCATGCAACATGTAACAGGCAAAATCAGGCCTAATCACATGGCTACAGCAGCCCCTGCGGGATTTCTAGGTAAAACCCATAGTCTTCTAGCACATTCCAAAAAGAGTTCAGTTAAAGGAGCATGTTCAGTGAAAAACCAAGGATACCTAGTGCAAAACAAATGTTGCTCAGTACAGAATAAAAGTGAATCAGCAAAACCCAAATCAAGCTTTATTGTTAACTGCTACAAATTTGGTACTAACCATGAGTCCAGAAGAAAAAAGTGCATGGCATTTGGTCAGCAATGTCATAAGTGTAAGAAATGAACCATTTTTAAAGATTTTGTAAATCAAGTAAGCCTCACACACTTGCAAGGAAGGGTCACCCCAAAAAACAGGTTAATCAAATAGACCTGCAACAGTCTGCTTTCTATGTAGATGATGTATCAGTAATTGGTGAAAAGACAGATGCAGTAGTTTTATTAACAAGAAATTAAGGATTTGTATTGTTCGGATCAATGGTAAAGCCACCAAGCTTAAAATAGACACTGGTTCAAAGTGTAATGTCATGTCTGCAGATACTTTTGCAAGGGTCAGAGCTGGTGAACAACTAAATGTTACTAGCTGTCAGAAACGTATAGTTTATGGAGGTGAAGACATTCATAGTGAAGGCTCGGTAGTGCTTTCACGTTATGTGGCTAAGAGTTGTTATAGCCTATTGTTCTATGTGGTTTAAAGACCTAAGCAGTCATTACTGGGTCTCAGAGGCAGTTTGAAAATGAATTTACCAAAGAAGTTCATCAGATAAGCACATGACCTTGTTCCAGCTTCACAAATGCAATTTTTTCAGAGTATGTTGATGTTTTCAATGACAGATTGGGCACACTTCCAGTTGTGTATTCCATAAAATTAGACTCAGAGATCAGTTCAGTGGTCAGACCAGCAAGAAGAATTCCGATCGCTATACAGCATAAGGTCAAAGCTCAGTTGGGCAAAATGGAGCAAAAAGATATAATTTATCCAGTTACAGAACCTGACAAATGAATATTGTCTATGGTAGCAGCTCATAAATAAGGTGCAGATGAAACCAGAATATGTGTTGACCCAAGAGATTTGAATAAGGCATTGGAGAAACCACATCATCCCATGTGTACAGTTGAAGAGGTTGCAGCACTGATACCAAATGCCACTGTTTTTTTCTGTCCTAGATGCAAAGAGTTCATTTTGGCAAGTGATGTTCGATCGCAAATCTTCATTACTGAATACATTCAGTACCTCATTTGGAAGATATAGATTTCTCAGGATGCCATTTGGAATAAATTCTGCAAGTGAAGTCTTCCAGCGTGCCATGGAGCAAATGTTGTTGGGCTATCCATGTGCCATAATGGTAGATGATATATTGGTCGGCGGCAATAATGAGGTAGATTATGAAATAAATCTTAAGAGAGTTCTAGACCGAGCACGTAAAGTGAACTTAAAGCTCAATCCTCTGAAGTGCAAATTCAGGCTAACAGAAGTTACATATGTAGATCATTTGTTTACAAACATGGGCTTGAGACCAGACCCTTCCAATCAAGTAGCCATTCTTGAAATGCTAGTACCAGATAATGTGCAAGCTCTACAGCATTTTCTTGGTATGGTCAATTACTTAGGCAAGTTTATACCAGATTTTAGTGAGTTGACAGTACCTTTGTGATAGATCACACATAAAAATGTTACTTGGTTATTTCTAGACCAGCACCAAAGAACACTTGAAGTTCTTAAGCAGAAATTGCTACCCTCCAACATTAAGATACTATGATGTCAACAAACTTGTAACTCTTTCCTGCAATGCTTCAAGATTTGGTTTAGATGCAGTTGTTCTCCAAGAAGACAAGTCAGTAGCCTATGTGTCTAGAACATTTACCCAGACTGAGATGCAATATGCTCAAATTGAGAAAGAACTTTTGGCAATAGTGTTTGCATGTTCTAAGTTTCATAATTATACCTATGGTCAAGAAATGCAGATTGAAACTGATCATCAACCTTTAATTACTATTTTAAAGTAGTCTATGCATTCAGCTCCAGCAAGATTACAAAGAATGATGCTCAAATTGCAAAAGTACAACTTCAGAATGCTCTATACGAAAGGTAAACTTCTTTATCTGGCTGACACTTTATTCAGAGCACCTAGAAATACAACAGAACAGCTTCATGAAGAGAATTTTGACTTTGATGTCATGGAAGTGCATAATTTTTCTACCACAAGACTTGATGAGCTAAGAGATCATACAATGAATGATCCAGTTTTGCAGAAGCTCAATCACTATATTAATGTTGGTTGGCTGTCAAAGCAATCAAGTGTACCACCAAAAGTGCAGTCTTAATTTCCTTACAGAGATGAGTTGTTGTTAGAAGATGGCATTATTTTCAAAGGTCCTAAAATTGTTGTTCCTGCTTCCATACACCAAGAATATAACCAAATGTTGCATCATGGTCACCCGGATTATGAATCTACTAAGAGAAGGGCAAGAGGACTAGTATTTTGGACTTCTCTAATGAAACACATTGATAGAGTACTTTATAATCTATCTTGGTCAGTTGTAGCTACTGGCATATTTGAGTGGAACAATCAATATTAGTACTGATAGACTCTTATTCGACTTGGTTTGAGATTGATTTACTACCTAATTTAACATCTGTTACAGTCATTACTAAGTTGAAACGCCATTTCTCAGTCCATGGCAGTCCACAGAAATTAATTTCTGACAATGATATGCAATTCACCAGTCAATTATTTCAGAAATTTGCCAGAGAATGGGACTTCATAGATGTTACTAGTAATCCAGAGTATTCACAATCAAATAGATTTGCTGAATGTGCAGCACAGGGTGCAAAACAATTACTTGAGAAGTCAAAGTGATTTTTTTTTAACATAGTCGATCTCAGAAACATACCTCATGATGATATACTTGGCTCACCTGCTCCTAGATTTCTACCTAGGCAAACCAGAACAGCATTGCCTATCAGTTCTAGTTTATTGAGGTCTAAAGCTAAGAACAACCAAGCAATCAAAGCCCTATTATCTAGAAAGCGTTCTTTCCAAAAGTCCAGCTATGACAAGTCGAGCAGATTTCTTTATCCATTGAAAAAAGGAGAGACAGTGAGGATACAAAGAGAGAAAGCTTTCAACAGGATTGGTCAAGTAATGAGCATTTGTTAAGAGCAAAGATCCTATTTTGTTAAATCCAAGGGTGTGGAGTACAGGAGAAACCGTAGACATCTTCCTGTAGCAGAACTGATATCACAGCATCATACCTGTGAAAAAGACTCTAACTCTCAGAGGAATACAAATGATATTCCTGTTTCAGAATGTGTTTTGACTCCTCATACTGTTCTGTCAGATGATTCCAGTGTTTCTATGATGGAACAGTCAGCAGACACAATCCCAGTTACTAAACCTGGTCCCAAATTTTATGTCACACAATATGTTTGCATTTCAAAGCCTAGTGTGAAATACACAGCAACTTGGACGTAGCTATATATATATATATATATATATATATATATATATATATATATATATATATATATATATATCTTTGTATAATTGCATGATGGAAATAATTTCTATGTAAATTGCATATTCATTAATTTCAGTGACAATGTCTAACTTATTTTCTCAAAGAGGGAGGATGTAGAATAGTAGATGTGTTGTACCTTTAAGAAGCATTTCTAAGAGCTGTGTGTGCATATAAATACCAAGCACATGTTAGTTTCAGTGCAATTTTGAAGGTGCAGCCAGAATGTTAACATCTATGTACATGATAGCTAATCTACTAATAAGCTAAAGATACTTAACCTCATTTATGATTTGTTCGCATACAATAAAGCTGCTTGAACAAGAACCCATGATGCTCATTTGTTTTATCCTAACCTTTTGAATGACACCTGCTTTTTTCAGTCTGCCTAGGACCTCCCTGACATGCTGAGGCTTCATTATGTTAATATAATACAATGTGTGCCCCTGCTTCCTGTCTAGCAGATTTAGTACGTAGTTAACAATACTGACCTTCCTCACCACTTCGAAGGGTCCATCCCAAGGTGCATGCAGCTTATTGTGTCTGACAGGAATGAGGACCATAACCTGATCTCCCACTCCATGCTCTTGTGCTTGAGTATGGTTCTGTTGAGCTTCTCCCAGGTTCTCGTGGGCCAAGCCCATGAGCTCCCTAACCTTGTCCTGAAGTTTAGGACATATGCCAAAAGAGATTTCTTGTGAGATTCACACTCACCCTCCCACTCATCACGAATCATATCTAAAGGCCCCCTTACCCTATGCCCATACAGCAACTCAAAGGTTAAAAACCCTGTGGATTCCTGGGGTACATCTTTGTATATAAACAGTAGATGGAGCAAATATTTGTTCCACTCTCTCCTAAACTGGTCTGCAAATGCCCTTAGCATGGTCTTTAGTGTAGAGTTTAACCTCTCCACAAGACCATTAGTCTGGGGATGGTAAGGGGTGGTCTTTAGGTGCTTCACCACATACTGCTTCCACAGACAAGCCTGCAGGTCTGACATGAAATTGGCACCTCTGTCAGTCAATATTTCTCTCGGGAAACCTACCCTGTTTAAAATTTCTAACAAAGCATTTGCCACCTTCTCTGCCTCGATGGAAGATAGAGCCACTGCCCCAAAGTATCTAGTAGCATAATCTACTACCACCAGGATATACTTCTTCCCTGTGGAACTTGGGATATTCAGAGGTCCCACAATATCCATAGTTACCCTCTAAAATGGCTCCTCAATCACAGGTAAAGGCATCAATGGAGCTTTGACCTTGTCCCCTGCCTTGCCTACCTTTTGGCTCTGCTCAAAGGTCCTTCAGTACCCTGGTACATCTTTTGCAATCCCAGCACAATAAAAGTTATGCATACTATGTCTTTTGATATGTTTTTTGCCCGTATGACCTGCAAAAGGAATGTCATGGGCTATGGCTAGAAGGGCCAGACAGTAGGCTATGGGCTCTACCAACTGCTGTATTACTTCACCCTCTAGCCCTCCCTCAGGGGTCCACTTTCTATACAGTAACCATTTGTTCCAGTATACAGACTTCCCATTTTCCTTGAGAACCAGGTGTCTCCTTAGCTACCTCCCTCAAGCCTCATAAAGTAGAATCTGAAATCTGAGCCTGTCTCAACTCTGTCTTTGTAACTCCTCCCAGCTCCCCTTTTACAGGAAGCCCAGTATCCTCCAACATACATACATGCATACATACAAATATTTCAAGCAGGGGCATTAATGCCCTTCTAGCTTGCCAATATACCAAATCACTTGTTCCCATAATAAGTATCCAGGCTGTTCTTAAAAATATCTAAACTAGAACTTGCTTTAATGTAATTTGGTAGTCTGTTACAGGTATCATTTACTCTGTCTGAGAACCAATTAGTGCACTTCTCATTCCTATAGAATCTTCTACATAGGTTATCTGATGATTCTCTACTACTTTATGATAACCCCAAACATTCCCAGAGGTAGTTGTCCCTAAATGCCCTATATACCTGAATGAGATCTCCTCTTAGATATCTGGAAGAGACACTGTACAAGTTCAGATATTTTAGTCTTTCATAATAACTTAAATTTTCACATCCATGGATGCCCTTGATATATCTATGCTGTACTCTTTCCAGTTTACTCATGCTTGTCTTCTTACAGGGTCTCCATATTGTTATTTCATACTTAAGTTTGGGTCTAATATAACTAACAAACAATGATTTCATTATTTTTTAATTTCCTAGACTTTATAAATCTTTTTATACATCCTATAGTTCTATAACTATCATTAACCAATTGGTTGATATGATAAGAAAAACTCATAGCTGAATTTACCCATATTCCCAGGTCCTTAAATGAGTCTACAGTTTTAATCACTGTGTGCTGTATTACATATTCACCTTTCAGTTTATGTCCCTCAAATCTCATATTCTTAGTTTTTGATGTATTATTAAGCATATTATTCTCCTGTGCCCAAATGGTCAATTTATTTAAGTTATTTTGCAGACATGCCTTATCTGTAACACTTGTAATCAGTCTACCCAATTTCAGGTCATCTGCATATAGACTGTAGAACACCTCAGATGAAAAAGTTAGGTCTGAAAGATACAATCTACACATGTAAGGGCCTAGGACAGAGCCATGTGGGACACCCTGACTGTATCCAAGGATTTCACCTGTCCACTTGCTGTATGATACTTTCCATGTCCTGTTAGTAAGCCATGCAGCTATCCATCTTATCAAGAGTACATCAATACCTAGTTGTACTAGTTTATTGATCAGTGTTTTGTGTATGACCCTGTCAAATGCTGAAGTTAAGTCTATATAAATTACATCACAGCACAATTTTTCATTCATAGCTGTTATTATATTGTTATAGAACATCATGTTACAGGTGGTAATAGATCTATTTTCAACATATGCATGCTGATATATGGTTTCTAGTCCCAACCTATCCAGTTCTGATAATAACTTATCTAATATTACCTTCTCCGTTAATTTTTCACAACATGAAAGCAGACTTAAGGGTTTATATGATTCTGGGTTTGTCCTACTCCCCTTTCCCTTAAAGACAGGTTTAATAAGCACATCTCCAATCTTGAGGAATCTCCTCATATTTATATGACCTAGTGAATAACAGATATAATGGTAGTTCTTGCTGAAGTGTTTTCAGGTCACTGTTACTAATTCCGTCTCCTCCCTGCACTTTGTTTGGATCCATTTTGTGCAGTTCTTTTTCAATATAATCTAATGTGATTCCAGTATCTGGGGTTACCTGGATGACACTAGGACAACTTATCACCCCTTTTGTGAAGACAAACATCTTTGCATAAGATTTTGTAAATATATCTATAATCTGTTGTGTCTGAGATTAAATATTAGAATCTGTACACAGTTTATCAATGTGTGTGTCTTTACTGCTTCCACATCTTATATATCTTTAAAAAGGTTCCCTATTATGCTCAATATCTTTATATAAATTTTCTTCAACATTTTCTTGATCTTGTCTCACACTCTGCTTAATCTGTTTGTCCAGCTTGTTTATTTCAGTTTTCAAAGTTGAAGTTTGACCTCTCTTCCATTTCTTATATTTTTTGTCTCTAATCTTAATCAGATATATTGTACTTATGGAAATATATACCCCTGATGTTGTATGCCTAGATCCTGATGTTAAATATTTTTTGACTTTTTGCACTCAATTTCTCTGTCTAAACTTTCCACATTCCACCTGCAGTTTTTCCACTGAACACCTCACTCCAATTAATTTTGCATAGTGCCTGTTTGGCTTCCATATAATGTGTAAATAACCTTCTGTGCACTGGTTTAGATTTCAGTTTGGCAGAATTATCTGGTGAAAAATTAACCTTAATAATCCCATGATCACTACACATAAATCATTCAGTTTTGATAAAACTTGACTTGAAATTACAGTCATTTCTTTGAGAACACAAACAATATCTAGTATGTTCCGATCACTGGTAGCTTTTTTTTTACAATCTGAAGCAATTGTTGTTCCTGAATGTATTCTGTGAACAACTCCTTACTAATGTTGTTGAATCAATATTATTCCAGTCTGTTTCTGGTAAATTTAAGTCCCCAGCTAATATTATTCTTCCTTCCTGTGTTTCATGTAAGAAATGTATGAATTCCTCTAGGTCATCTGCACTTGACTTTGGTGGTCTATACACTCCAATAATTGTTATGTGTTCCAGGGTTGTCTTTATTGTCACAGTTACACAGTCTATAGTATTGGTGTTATCACTGAACATGTAATAATCACAGGTCTCATAGCTATCCTTAATCCCTATCATAACACCTCCATCTGATTTTTTTGTTAGAATGTCTGTTACAGTAATAACATTTAAATCCTGACAGAACTGGTTTCCAGCCATTGTTCTTTAACCATGTTTCACAAACTATAAGATCAGTCTTGTGGGAATGTAGCAAATTTTCCAATAGAAACACTTTATTATTAATGCTCCTAGCATTAACAACCATCAGAAATGCATCAAATGTTGCTATCTGTGAACTGTTACAATTTCAACCTGGCAAAAAGCCTGCCTAGTGTTTGTCAAACATTGCATAATATCTGCTGCAAAAATTCTCTTTCCTGATCTTGACGCATGCACACCATCCTGTCTGAACACATGTGCTCAAAACAAGGCTTGGATGCTCTACACATTTCCATTTCTTAAAAAAAGGCATTTGTTCCATGTAGGTGTTTATCCAGAAAATCTTTTCATTCACAGTGACCTGACTATCCTTATTATAGGTGATTTGTGAAAAATACATCCTAACACCAGTGCAAGCTATACTATCTACTAAGAGACAGAGAATCCTTGTGGGTGACATCATTTGTACCACCATGAATAAAAACAGATCCATACATCCTTACATTAAGACATTCCAAGGCTTGTTTCACATCTTCTATTTTTGCTCCTGACAAGCATAACACTACTCGATGTTCATTATCATTTCTGCAAATATAAGTATCAGTTCCTCTAATAATTGAATCTCCAGTTACAAGAATATCTTTGCTGACCATCTCTGAAGAATCTTCAGCTTCTAATACAATAATTTCTCCTCTATCAATTGTTATGAAGGATAGAACTTCATCACTATTAGTCTTATTAAGCCCACTGTTTTCATTGCATATTAAATTCTCATCCAGTTGGTATTGTAAATCCACAGCTTGAGCCATGTGGTCAACATCTGTCTTTCTCTTCTTTTTTCTTACAGTAATGTTCTTCAATCCTTCCATGTTCAGTTTTGATTTTTTCCTTTTCACCTGCCCCTTGCCTCTTTTTTCTACCTTCGCCATTGGAAAAATGATGCCCTTTTCTGTAGACTGAAGGTTTTCTGATAGACAGATATCATCATTCCCTGTCACCAGTGTGTAACACAACAAAGCAGTGTCCTTTTAACTACATAGTCTCTTTCCTTTACAGTCAGTAATCAGTTTCTTTTTCTTCTTTGTTATTTGTTGGGAACTTCTTCCTTTATTTCTTTTTTTTTTGTTTACATCTAAACAAACTTGATCTTCAAATTGCTGAATACTTACATCCAGAATTTCATAGTTCTCAGGGCCATCATCTTGTTTCATAGGGGTTGAATGTTCCTTGTAGAAAATAGATGCATCTTTTCCTAAATCAGATCTGTTTGTTCTATGCCTAACATTATTTAGTTCATCAGTCCAGCCATTAGTATATGAAACAACAGTTCACTAAACCATGCCAATTTTACAAGTGCAATCATCATTAAGTCTAGATTTACTTCTAATAATGGTAAGCAAATCATCCAGCTTTTGACATGAAAAACATAGATTATTAGTACACTGTACAAGATACTTGTTCATTAGCACATTGTTAACTGCATAATCATTTAAGGAATCCATATTCAGCTTTAAATGAATAAAATATTGCAACAGAAAAGAATAATCAAAATCACAGAATTCAAAGAGAACTTAAATCAACTTCTATAACAAAAAATTATGCTAGCAATATACAACTAAATAATATAATACAGTACGATACAGTAAAGTTGTTCTGACTGTATAAGTTCTACCAGCCAGACAAAAGTTGTAATTTCTTTAAGTGGCACGCGCAGTAGCTTCTGCTCACTATAGCTCGCAGTTGCACCTCTTTTTAATAGTAAAGATAATGAAAACTCCTCTTACCAGTCAACTCCACAAAAAATCACAAACCAAGACAGGATTGTTTAGATATGTTCAGGATTTTCCTCTCTGCAGTCTGTGTAAATTTATAGCTGTCTAGGCCCCTTGGGGTGGCTACAGCTTGCCTGTCTAAAGCCTATCTCTTTCTAATAACCAGTAGTGAAATTGAAAATAAAACAACAAATTATGAATCAAAGTAAATCTTGTTAATAGGCAGTCCCTTCCTACGTACAAATGGTCAGAAACAGTGATAACAAATACAATATAAATTCAAATAAAACTTCTCTTACCAGTCAGCTCCACAAAAAAATCACAAACCTAGACAAGATTGTTTAGATATGCTCAGGATTTTCCTTTCTGCAGTCTGTGTAAATTTATAGCTGTCTAGGCTCCTTGGGGTAGCTAGAATGTGACTGTCTAAAGCCTATCCCTTTCTAACAACCAGTAGTGTTTCACTGACAGCCTTAGTACTACCACTCACCTCTTTTCTTGCAGGCACCCTGTCTACAGGAATATCAGCACCTACCAGCAGCTGTGGCTTACTTTCAGGCTCAATGCTACAAGGTAGCCACTCTCTGAAATAACCTCATCACCATCCCCAGCTTCAGGTGTGGGGTCTGTCTTGGTCTCCCCAGGCTACAGACCGACATGCCTGTCTGCAAGCCTGACTGCTTGTAACTGCACGAACACAAGGTACTGCATTATTAAAATCATTCCCTATCAAGACATCTGCAGGAATATCCTCAAACAAAGCTACCTGCTTGCTTCCTTTTGCACCCTTCCAGTCAAGGTGAACCCTGGCCAGAGGTATTTGGAATGGGATCCCTCCTAAAGCTTTGATTGGAGTGGACTGTCCAAGCAAGTACTGCTCCTCTTTATCCATTGCAGGATTCACAATAGTTATGTCAAAGACTGTGTCTCTCTTGGCAGTGGCCTGCCTTTCATCCACTAAGATTGGATACAAACTCCAGAGATAGTTTGGTACCCATGTTGTCACCAGACAACTTACTATTGGCACACTGTTATTCCCACTTGCTGGCTCACTCATCCTTTGTTCCCCACGTTTCTTCAGTGGAAATCTGTATGTTACATGGCCCCTCTGGTAACATTTAAAACATCTAACCCCTGATCTTGGCCATGTACCCGAACTAGAGGCTTCCCCTGTTACTAGTAGACTCAGTTGGGGAGAATTAGGCTGCCCAACATGGGTTTCCTTATATCCATATGCAGTACTGGGTTTGTCTTTCTTGTGCAGTGATGTCCTGTTGGATAAGTAGAGATCCTCATTTCTCCCCAGCTCATCTGCAG
>NC_056741.1:681999699-682092199 GCF_019279795.1 Protopterus annectens | reverse complement strand
ATTAACATTATAGTAATGAGCCCAATGATGAATGCAAATGAAGGTTATCAACATAACAGAGCAATTCAGAGATATATAAATTATGTGACTAGCCATGGTCATCAGCAACTTAGTACACCATGATTTCTATATCAACAGAAACAGAGACTGCACTAAGATGCTAGAGGTAATGGCTGTACTAGCTGAACAACACATGTTAGAGACCACTTTCATAGCCAGTGGCCACAATGGTGCAAGTCATTCTCTGCACTGCAGAGGAATCCTGGAATCCCCAACATACCACAACCTCAATGTAATGGACATATTTGAAGACTATTATGTGGACAGAGACACTATACAGAAACGTATAGACATGTGCTGTCCTCGCAAAGAATCCTGTGGAATGGGGAGAATACCATTCCCAGTGGACATGAAGGTATATGCAGCACCAACAATCTTTACTTCGATTACTTTGGAGCGATCATCAGAAAACGCAATGGGCATATCACAGGAATCATCTTTACAAATACTACATCAGTTAGTTGATGTCATATTACACTATGTGAAGGAGCATACGTGGCTCCCTAAGACTACAGAACAGTTAAACAAAACTGCATCGGTATTCTGCAAAATAGCCCATGTCTCCGAGGTTCCTGGAGCATTGATTGCACCTACATTACCAACAAGGTCTTGCCTGGGCCATATGCACAACATTAGATCAACTACTAGGTGGTATTCAGTGCATCGGGGATTATATACAAACTGTCTATATGCCATCCAGGCTGTTTTCTGGCTCCCACTACTGGCAGACATGTGACATATACAAGTGATATGTGCAGAGTGAATTCCCACAGGGATATTTTACTGGCTATGCCAGCTATTCCCCTGGAACCATGGGTTATGATGCCAATACACAATCTGCAGAAGATGCATGAGATGCAGTAAACACTGCACTGGTGCAGACTTACATCATCGTCCATGTTTTCAGTGCCTAGTTTTCTCTGGTAGTATGTTGCAAAATGTCCTGGAGACCTACATTAAAGTGTTTTCTCTCTATGAAATTCAGCATCAGCATGGTGGTATGCAAATAGCAAGAGCAGGGTATTGCCATTGGAGGACTAGACAGACCAAAGCAAGCAATAATGAAGGCACCAGATGATGACTCATTAGAGGAACCAGTTCATACCTCTCAAACTCTTAGAGCAAGAAATCTGGACAGAGCCATAAATAAAAGTTGGACAAAGGCCCAAAAATAGGTACAATTTTTAAATAGTGCTCTTACAAACTTAGAAAGTTGATAGAATAACAGGCTTTCCATTAGCATGACTTTTATATAGGATATGAAGTCGAAAACTCAAATGTCTGTCATTATTTTTTAACTCAATCTTTAATGATTTGCCACAACTTTGCCAGAAAATCACAAATTTTATGAACAATGGACTAAAAATATGAGGCAAAAATCTGGACATTCTACAAAAATCCGTACAGTTGAGAGGTATGAACCAGCTATAGGAGAAAACCATGTGAAGCAGAGGCAGGAAATATGCTGCAGCACTGGCAAAGAAGCCATATGATACAAAACTTTGGTCACAACAGATACAACAAATAGATTCAACAAAGATTAAACTGATGCATTCAGTATTACAGTCAGGCTGTGCTGCAAAGTGCATTGATTGAATATGCTGTGCTTCAGATATCACCTACTCATAAAATGAGGATAGGGCATAGTTGCTATTGTATGCACAGATGTGGCAGGGGCATGCTGGTAGGAATGAGCAATGGACATTGTGGTGAGGCTAAGGATCCGGAAGGGTGTATATGATATGGACAGGAGGGTGTGAGGAGCTGGGTTTCATGTGAAAAGAAGGGTTTGTGGTTTTTGAGAAGGGAAGGTGTTCAGATATAGTGGGTACTTGCTCAGTATGTATTCCAACGGGCACATCTCCTGCTGATTCGGTTGTACTGTGTACATGAAACTTTAACATGTGTTGTGAGTTCTGAGAAGGGAATATCACAAACCATAAGCATCCTTGGGCATGAGTGCATCCTCTGTGAGGAATGGCACTGACAGCAACACCCAATAACAATGATGAATACAAACCATGATATCACAACTAGCTTGTTATGCCATGTGCCTGACTACCATGTACCTATATATGGAGATGTCCACATGCTATGTCACAGCAGGATCACTGGGGGGCTGAGGAGGTGGTACCACTACCTAGCTGTTCTATGGGGTGTGCCTGCAATGACGGCAGATGAACTGCAAAAATGGAAATGGCATGTGGCCTTGATACTGAGAGGCAGACAGTTCCATTGAGTCAGTAAAGGAACTCATGTATCTGTCAACATTTTAAACAGTTTAGTAAAGTCCTTGTGTGCATTGTTAGGCAGGCCACACTGTGCACTGATTGCTCCTTCAGTGGTAGTGGTAGTACCTGCATGTGCCTGAATGATCCCTCTGCACACCTATTGAGTAGTGCCTATTATGACACCTAGTTTGAGCAATGAGCAAGAACCATGGCATTGATGGGCACCAAATCCAGCCATTCTTGACTCTTGTACCTGTGTTTTGTTTTGACACCACTGCACACTTCTACTGCATAGACAAGAGACAGAGATGCTCATTGAATAGAGGTGTAATGCATGTCCTGTCTTTCCATACACTCTAGAGAAATGAGGAGTGGGATCCACAAGCAACAGAGCTGTGTCACTGGATATGTATGGTACTATGGCCCCCACCATCAACATTGCTAGCAGTGGCACTCTGCCTGTAGACAGTGATATTAAAAGGCTGCCTTTATTATCATTGTTCATTGCAATACTGTCATCAGCCATACCTTGTTTTATGGAGGAAGAATCCATAACCTAAGCACTTGAGAAAGCACACAGATAAACACTCATGTGTAACACTACTAATATGGGATAATCCCGTAGTGATGTCACAACTGTAGGATAACAGTTATGCACAGAAAGTAAACAAACTTAGATTGCATAGTGTGCCTTCATGCTTGCTTCTTAGATGTGTCTGTAGAGAGGATATAGTAATGGTGAGCATCTCTGAGCTCACAGAACAGGCATGCTACTGAAACATGTCTCTAACATAAGGAAACCAAGATGGTACATCCTTAGCAGAAACATGGGATGATGCATTTAATTTTGTTTCCGCATCCAGGCTTCTGCTGGATATCAACTTTCTTTTCCTCTCACCAGATAGATTCAAATTAACTCATCCATAGAGTTGAGGATGGTTAGTGATGGTTGGCCCATACCTGTTGCTTTCCTGTCTTGTGCAATGGCATGGTCCTTGTTGCGGGTATACAGGATAATATTACTGACCCTGCAACAGATACGGTGTGCTGTTGTGCTGTGACCATCAGCTGTATTAATATCCACCACCAGCACATGCCACATACACATTACTAGGAGGGTTAGTTGTTCTTGCTTTTGGTTGGTATTTGTTGACTGTGTTCATGGAGGATCTGATTTAAAATGTCATTCTCTGCCTGGGAGAACATTTTAAGATGCTTCCACTTTTTAGGTACTATGTATCTACCAGAAAATGAGGACATATACCTATGGTCAATGAGAAGGCATAAAATATGGGCTGCACATCTGTACTGTTCATGCACCCATAAGGTGTTATACCTACTATACTGCATCATTACAGGACATTTTTCTAAGAAGACTAGTGTGAGACCTCATGTAGGATGAACTGTGTGACATGCACCCTGTCCCCAGTTTACTCTTACCCATACCCAAGAAAGCACAGCCATCATATTCCACACATATTTACACCCAACCCTGTCAGTTATCCAGTGTGACTCCCCACCCAACCTCATTAACTACGTTCCACATATGATCAATAAATGCACACTCTGCACATTGCAACACAGTCCTCTAGGTATGAGACACCTACCAGGGACATAGTCCACCTAGCACATTGCCATACCCATATATTTGGTGGGTTATTGCTGACCTGTGCCTTGTCTTCTCTCATTCATCAATGCAACACCCCAGTGCTTCTCACTCCCCAGACAGGATGTTACTGTGGAACAAACCCCAAAATATAAAATAATCTTACAGTCAGCCAGTAACAACCCCCCCACTAGTGGTCTGTGAGTCTTGGCCACAGCAGATGTTTCACAATTCTACACTGTGTATAGCAATGTAGTTATTTAGTGCAGAGATACACCACAACCATTTGTTTATTAACCAACCCTCTGCAACAGAATACTTTGGAACAATTCTGAACAATAAACCTTTTGTATAGTTATCAAGTCATTCTTCCCACCTACCTCTGGTCTATGTACCCTTATCATAGCAGATTTATTTATTTTTTCTCTGTACCTTACTCGCTATTCCTGAAAAAAGAATTAGACAACAGTATAAGCACCACTGTTTTGATGATGAGTGTTTATATCATATATATATATATGTATATATATATATATATATATATATATATATATATATATATATATATATATATATATACACACACACAAACACACACACACACACACACACATATATATATATATATATATATATATATATATATATATATATATATATATATGGATCTATGTTGTAACATCAAAAGTACATTTCAGTGAAATGTACATGAGCTAACTCACTTGCACGAAAGTGCATTTTATCGAAAATGCACTTTCGGAAAAAAAATGCAAAAAAATACACAAATAAAACACTACTTACCTTTATCCAGGGGTGCAAGCCCCCTGTACCTCCCATCTTGGGGGCTGTGCCCCCCACACCCCCTACGTTAATATTCTCACTATGCGATCACACTACAGTGGGAAAAATGGAATATTCATTTATCCTCGCTGTACCACGATCTAAGCAACAGTTTGTTTAGTTGGACAATAAACACTACATGTTGTTTTTTTTTTTTCTTTTTCTTTTTTTTTTTTTTTTTAACGAAGGTGCATTTTTGATAAAATGCACTTTCACTAAAGTGAATTCGGTCAAGTACATTTTGATTAAACGTACTTTCAATATTCAGACTTAGACCCATATATATATATATATATATATATATATATATATATATATATATATATGGATTCACTTCATAACATTGAAATATCAAAATGCTGAAACTCAAAACACTGAAACCAAAATACTGAAAGCTCAAAATACTGAATACTCAAAATACTGAAACACAAAATACTGAAAACACATATTATGCGTAAACTCAGCTTAAACAACATAAATCATAACAATTTCTACCAAATATATGCAGGGGGGCAAGCCCCCCTGCATCCCCCATGTGCCCCTGCTAATTATATATATATACTCCAAGATTGTACTTAACTACACTATGTGCAATCTTGGAGTTGATATATTTAATTAGCAGGGGGTGTGGCGCAGCCCCACATGGGTGCAGGGGCTTGCCCTCCCTGCATATATTTGATGGAAATTTTTATGATTTATGTTGTTTAAGCTGAGATTACACATATTATGTGTTTTCAGTATTTTGAGTTTCAGTATTTTGAGTATTCAGTATTTTGAGCTTTCAGTATTTTGGTTTCAGTGTTTTGAGTTTCAGTATTTTGATATTTCAATGTTATGAAGTGAATCCATATATATATATATATATATATATATATATATATATATATATATATGGATCTACCTGAAAAGATCAAAATCCCACATTACCAGATCTGACACGACTGAGATGACATAGACAAAACCTCACATAAATGAACACTTGGAACACCGGAATTTTACTGTGGGAAAAAAAAAAAACACTTGGCCACCATGGTGGTGAACTTTGCCCTTTCCCCACTGTAGTGCGATCTCAGAGTTGGTATATTTATTTGGGGGCATGTGGGGGATGCAGCCCCCGACATTGGTGGGTTTGATGCTTTTTGTGGTGACAGACAAGTGGTTGGTTTCCTGGAGTTCCTTATCAGTGTTCCAGGTTTTCGCGTGTTTGTTTATGTGATGTTTCGGCTATGTTGCCTCAGTCATGTTGGATTTGGTAATGCAGAATTTCGATCTTTTCAAGTAGACCCAAATATAATATATATATATATATATATATATATATAGAGAGAGAGAGAGAGAGAGAGAGTGATTTAATATATTTTTGAGGGTCTTATAGTGTGGCAGTTTTGCTAATAAGTAAATTTAGGGTAAATGTCTCAGAATAATTTAAAGCAATGAAATACCAACCCTAGACTATGTAATGAATATCATGTCTGCAAGTGTATGCATATTGAAGATTGCAAAAAGATCCGGCCCATGTCTGGTGATGTTTATGACATCAGCATGGTTGCTGGCTTGTTAATCTACCTCCCCACCATTAGGGGCACTGTGCTACCACTATCAACATCAACACTACATGTGCAGGACTGGCATCTTAAATACAGCTTTGTCTATTACCCCCCTGCCCACTTGGCAGAAGTGATATGTATGTAGTGGGACTGGGCTGCCATTTGATGCAAATAATTTGATTCCTGCAATGTACACCAATGTGAATCTACTGCCATTTTCATCTTCATAGCAACATGTAAAGTGGCCATGTCTCCTTAAGGGTCTCAGTCTGAAAGTGCTATGTGTGGTACAGTGAAGTGAATAAAATATTTGTCTAATGCTTGGAGTGGTTCTTCCAAGAACACCTGATGGGGGAATCTTATGAGGGACCCAGTACAAGATGCATGGCTGGTAATGCCTTACTAGAACAATGAGAAATGGCAGGGCCATAACCTAGTCTGGCAAGTAGTGCTGACATTCTGATAGTAGCCTAAGGAGGCACCAAAATAACCTTCTTAGCTAATGATGACTTTAGGATACAGTGAAGGAGTCAGAGTTGTATATTAACTAGAAGGGACTGGTGGGTGTTTTTACATAGATGGCCATTCTTGCTTAGATATATGTACTTCTTGTGCACAATGAACATGCTTCTTTTTTTTTTCTGTTTTCCAGCACTTGGTGACATGGAGGATGATATGCTTAGTTGCCAAAGGAGGCAAACAAGGCAGACCATAAATGGACATGGAAATGAAAAAAATATTCTTTAGCTGTATATCTCTTAGGCACCCACCAATGGCATGTTGAGGCAGACAGAGTTGACAGTATTGTATCACTTTCACCTTTGATGTCATTGTCTACTTTAGACCTTTCCCTCCATCTGGGTATTATAACACAGTGCCCTAGTCAGTTTGCCATGCCTTATTCTGGCACTGGCCATTCTGCTTCTCCTGCTTGTGCCAGTTACACCTGGTATACCATGGGAATGCATCTGATCAACTGTCTGGTGATAAGTCATGGTGCCTGTTTTATGCCATGCTATGTTATTACCACTGGGTTTTGTTTTACCATGTGTCTTCCTTTCCAGAGTTCTATGGCAACATAAATGAGGTATTGTCTCCACTGTGCAATGCACAATGCAAGGAAATGTTTGGTAGGCCATGTCTTCCACATAATGCCAAGATCATATAAGCCTGGCACTACATGGTCAGGTGTTTTTTTCAGTCTAGCTTAACTGTACCCTGCACCTTGTACCTTGGATTGTGCACATGCCCTTACACACAGATGATTGTCAAGGTGACATTTAATCTTGCCCCTCAATGGTGCACATGCTGCTATAGTACATTTCTGTCAAACATTGTTTCTCACGTGTCATTGCATATAGCATTTTACTCCTCCATTAAAGTACTGCCATCTATTGTATCATACTTTACTGACATTTGCTCTTGCTTTTCTTGTTTACTGTCTTCATCAAAGTCTTCTTCTTTTATTTGTTCTTTGTTGCTTTCTTTTTCTCCATTTACGTTTACTCATATTTTATGCAATTTAGACTGATGCAGTGGACTTTAGGCTTTGCCAGTAGATGTGATACAGCAGCAGTCACTACATAGTGCACCTTCTTTGCTATCACCTCCTAAGTGTGCAGTGGTCTCCAAGTCTGTCTCTCTGCATGGTAATGTAGGCCATCCAGTAGACAGTGACCTTGAAGGCTGCTTGGTACTATCTTGTGGTCTGTCTCTGGTTTAGGCTCCCCATTAGGAGGATATTATAAGGGAGTCACAGTATGTCACCCAGTAACACCTCCTCCATTGTTTTTTGTCTGTTATTTCTTCTTGACTGTTTCTTTTTCCATCCCTGCACTCTCTTTCCTATCTCTACCTTCCCTCACATTATATCCCTTACATTGAAAATATAAGGACAAGACACCTGTCATAAAAAATGCCTCTGTTTCAATCTCCCACCATTCTTCCTTTCCATTTTCCTTCTGTGTGTCTGTCTGCTTACACTTCCCCTACTCTGCCTATCTATACACTTCTTTCCTTTTTCCCCTTTATAATAAAAGATTAACAGAGAATTTGCTGTATAGTCCTTAGCTGGACTTTCATCTGTGCTTGTAGGAGCATATTACCGAGATTATGAATCTGCATCTCTGTGGACATGCTACTTGCAAGCTACTTAACTAATGTTATTATGTGACTATCACATCACTGTCCTTGCCATTGTGTGATCTGTTGTGTTTTCACTAGTAAATTGCTTAGTAATTCAGACCTCATCACATAACATCAGTCCTACTGCATAGATAATCTGTATTGGGTTCCCTTGCGGTATTTAGCCTTTAAGCATTTTTTTCTGAATCCTGGTCTCTGTCTTGAAAAAAGAAAAGGTTCAATACCCTTTCATAATCAGCTTTCAGTTGCTGGTGTGAATAATCATGTGTATTCCTAGTGACATTTGTTAAATACATTTTACTTTTTTAATGATGTATGACAACTGTAATATTATTCTGTCAATAAAAATGCCTTCGGTTAAAGTTGTGCCACTACTGCAAATCCTATCCTTTCCCTGTTTGCATGAGAGCAGCACAAGTGTTTCACATCAGACATAGAGAAAATGTACCTTTTGGCATGGAAACAAAATTGCAGATGAGTGTTGTAGGTTTTAAATATGTTTAAAAATGGCAAACCCATGAAAAGTGTTTGATTTTAAAGAACATTAGTTCATTTGAACCAAAAGCCTGATGCAACAAAATGAAGTATAAATAATATCAATAAAGGTAATTGCAATTTATAGAAAGAATAACTTCACAAAGCACATGTAAAGAACCAAACAGTACCTATGTGAGCAAGAGAATAAAAAAAATAAGGCACCTATTTTTAGAAAGTGAATATTATATTAATAGTCACATCAAATAAATTGCCAAGTCTAGCTATGTTTCACTGCAATTGACACATGACAAGACCACAGTGGAAAACGAGTGACATTGTTTAACAATCATGTTATGGCATTAAAATAAATGCACATACTGTAAAAGACTAAAATCCCACTGCTACATTTGTCTAGAGATTAGATTTATCTGATATATGAGGCACGTGAGATCTGAATGAAAAGTTGTCTAATGTGCAAGAGAGTTATACAAACATTTCTAATCCAAGAAGAATGTTCATCTTGAAATGTTTGTGCTCAGTAATGTAGTTCAGAAAGAATATGAAGACTAAACGTATTACTCAATATTAAGGTCACAAGCAGGAAACAATGCAGTCAGAGTTGATATCAGAGGAATAAAGGTACAGATTATTCAAAGCCGGTCACAGAAAAGGAATTAGGCCAAACACATTGGGAATTATTCAGAAACAATTCTTGTGCAACATTGCCCAATATAAAGTGATGAGCAGTGAAGCACAATGTGGGGGTGATTAAAAGACAAAAGTAGCATAAGGGCAGTAAAAGAGAATTAGTGGTATATGCATAGCATGCAAATGATTGCATACTGCTGTGCAAATGAGGGCCATTTTGCTAATGAGAATAATTTCATATGCAAACGTAAAAATCAAAGATGACAGACTGATATAGAATATTTAGAGCAAAGTGTTACAGTGCTCACCTATTCTGAATGCCAAGGTTTTGTAAATTATGGGAGTTTCATCCTGTTATGATGCTAGGATTTGCATCAGCACTAGATGAGTAGCATGTGTTCGTGCCAGACTTTGCAGCCAGCACCTCCAATGTTACATGCAATCATCATCTGTATTGCAGACCAGTGTACCAGCAGCTGACATACTGTCACCTTCATGACTAGGATATTGTAAGCTGCTACCTTGTGGGCAAATATATCATAGGGAAATTAGTAGACATGTGCCATATACACATGGAATTAATATGGATGCTTGGACTGGCGAGCCCAGGCGACATTGTTTATATATAGCATTAATCATCTTTGCTAAAGGGTTCTTTCGCATTCTAACTTGGAATATGTTAAGAGTTTTGTAGACATCAGCCTCATGGATCATATTATACCTGTAATTGGAGGAGCATATCTGATTTCCACACACACCAATGGAGAAAACTACCACTGTGCAGGCATTTCTACAACATTGCTTATTTCCTTGATGTCCTGGAGTAACTGATCATAGCCATACTGCCTTTAAGCTTTTCCCAGCTCCACATGGCATCTGGTTTATTGTGCAGAATAACTTCCACTTTATCAAATTTGCACATGATGTGCAATGCACAAGGTATTATATGCAATGTGTCCAGCTGTTTTTAAAGTTGTTCTCATGATTCCTCCATTTGGCACACATGCAAACTCATTTTTTTTTACAGCTTCAACAACAGTAAGCTCTTTTTAAGGTGGTCTGTCCTTTTCTCTCGTATACAATTGATACATTATTTATCATTCACACGTACTATTGTAGTTGTGTATTTTCTCTTTCTGTTTTTGTCTCCTCTTTCTAGAAAAACATCTATGGTTCAGTATATGGAGTAATGAAAGCCACCTGGGTCTGCTCTGGCTGTCATAACTGGTGGTGTATTACCAGCAGCCACCATATCTGCTTCTCAGCAGCATACATGTCTTTAGTCAAGAATCTGGACAAAACCAAAAGTAATGAGGGGAGCAAAGACCCCAAATCAGTGACACTTTTTAAATATTATTCTAATTCACTTATAAAGTCAACTGAACAGGTTTTGCATCAGCATGTATTTTTTGAACAATTAAAGGTATGAAACTCTAATGTTTGGCATTATTTGCTGACTGTAATCCTCAGTAATTTTTCAGAAAAAAACACACTTTTTATGAAGGACAGGGGAAAAAACTATAAGATAAACTCAGACACAGCTGACAAATATACTCAGTAAGGGCATGAAGGTTACCCTCCTGAAGATAGCCTGGAAGTCTTAATAGTGGCATCTTGGCCACCTCTCAAGATGTTAGTAGAAGCTCCTTATCTGATATTAGCTATGAGGGGTTCTTCTTTATCACTGGTATCACTTGTGGTAGATGGTCATGTTCTAAGTGTGTTACCAGCTGTATTCCTGCACTGTAACCATTGAGTGTCTGCTAGTATGGCTTATAGAGCCGCATGACCAGCTAGACCTGACTTGTAGAGCTAATTGTGGTGGACCCTGCCTATGACATCAGTTATTGAAGTGACTGATGTCTGAGTGGGTTCTCCTTTATTGTGGTCACACAACAATCTGTTTGACAGCCCGCCTCCCATCAGAGTATTGGCTATCATATATGTTAGTTCCACTATCCTGTTTGTAGTCTAGTCCTCCCCACCACCAGTTGCCCTCCATTTGTGTGTCTGCATCCCTCCATTGCTGTCACTCTTTTTTGTCCATACTTCCCTTGTCTGTCTCTACCCACATTTTATATTTTTTTATAGGACTGTAGAATCATAGGATCATAGGAATTATGATGCAAGTAAGCGGTGAGACCATTTGTGCCTTATCAATAACCACCTTCATGATATACCTCTCACTTGTAGGATGGAAAAACAAGTCAGTGCAAGAATGAATTTGCAGATGCTCATCCAGTCATCAAGTTTATTCCTGAAGGATGCAATGGTGTCAGTATATTTATCATATAAGGGCAGTTTATTCCTGAGCTGAACTGAACACTGGCTAATAAATCTGTCCCTCCAGCATGCTTTGCTTATATGTTGGTGGAGATTGAAATCCATATATCTAATGCTAGTGGAGCTTTTTGCCATGTGACAGTATTAGATATCAATGTGGGTTTGGTCCTTGGTGTAATGAAAGACAGATCTCCATGCGATAGCTTATAAGGGACTGTTTATAACGACATAGTTTCAGGACTGCCATGGTAGCTCAGGGTTTTTAGACCAGTAGTTTTCCTGGTTAGGAAGTGCTGGGGAATTTCTGGCTGTCTTATGTAGTTGGGTAGGTACATACTAGTTGAAGGATTATACTCTATAACTGGTGTAATTAGTGCAGAGTACAATAGGGGAATGACTTCTTTCAGACTGGATGAATTGCTTTTAGTTATGTTAAGTAAAATGATCTCCTGGCTACTGATGCTACATTATGGTCAAAAGAGGGAGAACTGCCAACACAGGTATCAAGATCCTTGCTTAACTTATCAGTTTGGAGCTCTAGCTACAGTGTTATCTTGGAGACAAGAGTTATTATTATTTATTTATTTTTTTTGCTAAATGCAACAATACTACACTTTTTTAATTGCATTTAATTGTAGTCTTTGAGTACACCACTAGTTAGTGAGGATTCCTTCCTAGTGTAGTGACACCATGTTAAAGGATGACTGGAAAATAACACCCAACTTGCAGTCATCAACAAACTTTGTTATCCACAGATATGTTGAACAAACTAAAGAAAGTTCACTGAAAAATTAGTAATCCCAAGGCAAACACTCCAGCAGGCAGCAATGACACCAATGTAGTCCAGTCAATCTTTTATTTTTTCCAATCAATCTTTTATTTAGCGCTTTCGTCAGGTAAAATGACTTCTTCAGAATACAACATTGCAAGCTGAGAAACACAGTGAATGAGTCAGCAGCAAGGAATAAAACTGTAAAAATAAAAGATTGACTGGACTACATTGGTGTCATTGCTGCCTGCTGGAGTGTTTGCCTTGGGATTACTATCCACAGATATGTATTTACTCAATGTCAGAGAAATATATGATGAATAAGATGGGTCCCAGCACCAGTTCCTAAGGTACACCTCTACTTTTTTTACTTTCTGAGATGGCACATGCTACTGTAACTCTATGGGCTCTGCCTTTCACACAGTTTGCTATCCACTTTACCCATGTTTGAGTCTACAGTTATGTATCCTAATTTATTTACAATATCACAATGGGGGCTGGTGTCAAATTTCATTGTCAAATCCAAATGGGCTGTATCACACAACCTATATCTAAAGGCTCTGTGACCCTCTCAAAAAGTTTAGCAAGCTGTGTAGACATGACCTGCCATGATATTTTTGATATGACACTTTATAAAATCATTATAATTCATTCACTGACCTTGAAAATTAGACTAGCTGGACTTACAGGTCTGTAGTTCCATGGGAGCCCCCTTTATGAAAGGCATCATAACAACAGTTCCCCATACTTTATGGACATATCTTGCTGTTAAGCTTACGTTAAACAATGAGATGGCCATGCTTTCACCGTTTATTAGGCATCCACTTATGTTTCCTGGACACATTGAAGTGGGATAATTGACTTTTGAGAGCACACTTAGGACAAACTCATTTAAGATCTTAGATGACATCATGGAATCCAGGATTTGTAGAGTTTCTTTTGACTGTTTCTTGGGTAAGGTTTAAGTACACTTGCAATGTATTTTTGATTTGAGTGCATGGTACCATTTTAGATTATTTCAAAATACTGCTATTTTTTTATTGTATTTAAAATTTCTGACGTAACTAAAGAAGGATTTATAATTGTCATTGACTTCCAATGCTATTTCCAGTTCATGCTTAGCTTGGCTCTTCCTTGATGGTAGCTTTTAATTCTTTGCTGATCCTTTTCATAAAGTCTTTACTGATGGCAAATTTAAATTTATCAACGAGCTTTAGAAGTTCCTTTCTTGTTGTTGAGCTTATTTACACTTACACTTGTAGACTACTTCTATGGTTTGTTTTTGTATTTCCCAGTACATTTAGGTCTGCTAGGGGCAGCCAGGTCTAAACACTTTTCCATGCAGGAGAAGAACTCTGTTAAATAAGAAACAGCTGCAGCTACATGGAAGCTGGTGGTATATCAACTAAATACTGTGAACTCATTTCAGATTTCAAGTAGTTTTGTTAATCTGAAGCCCTTAAATGTGGGTTTGTTTGGCGGAGGGGGGGGGGGCTGAGACTTTAAAGTCTCTTGTTTAGGTTTGTCTGCCCTGATGCCTTTACTACTCCTCATTTCTTTCCAACACACACTTCCTGTTACCAAGCCCATCTACCCTTCTTCATAACAATAAAATGGGCATCTGCTCCTTCCACAAATTGCCTTTCATCACCCTAGTCTATCTTGCTGTGAGAGTATCCTTCATTGCACTCCTCTTTATGCTGCTGCCCGATTTTTGTACTTCATACATCCTATGTACCTCTCCCTTTATATCCTAAACTGAGTGGCATGTTACACTACTGCTCCTCTGTAGCTTGCTTTCAGTGTCTGTGATGCAGCTCTGTGTTACTTCATTGCACATGTGAAATGCCATTAAATCGAGCATGCAGCTTACTATAGTATGCTTGTAATTCATTATACATGCAAAATATCATTACCTTAAATATGCTTGTCATCAGTGGTGACATGACTGCTGTAGTACATTCCTTTGAAACAGTACAGCTGTATGTTTGCTACCAATATCAGAGCTACTCTAACTTACTATGTAGCCCAGAATACAAGCACTTTGCTTGTCTTAACACATATCTAAGCAGAATCATACCATACTGTATTATAACACCTTTGATGTTTTATGTGGAAATAGTCCAGCTGGCCATTACTACACGTGTTGTAAGCATTTGACAAGGTCCCAAGAATACTGATTTGGACAATTCCATGGTGGTTCAAAGCCTCAAACATTTGTATAATTAGTGCAAGTTATGTAGAGGGATCCAACGATTCAAGTACAAATACTATTCTGTTTGACAGAGGAGTATCCAGTGACGGTGGGTGTGCACCAGGGTTCAGCTGTGAACTCACTGCTGTTCATACTGGTGATAGACTATGTGACACCCCTGCACTGGCCTAGTAATCAAGGAGCCTCAGTCCTCACCACTGGCAACAGTGGGGAACATACACACTGGAAGGATGACAAGTACATACACAGTAAAGTGCAATTTCTCTTAAGAGCACACAGAAATCACAGTCAGTCTGCAGCTGGTTTCTCCCTCTTTCTCCAGATCCCCAATAAGACTCCCCACTGGCACAGCTATAAGGTTGTGATCTCAGCTAAGTGGCCAAACCAAGATCTCCAGTACCCTCCCTGTCCAACTTGTGCTTTGTGTCCCTGCCCAAGTAACCACCTTTGTGTGCAGTCCATGCAGTGAAGTACCAATAACCATAAAGAACCACATGCTGTCCAGGTCAAAAGTGTGTTCCAACTATTTATTAGTAAAACAACAAGTTAAGCATTTTTATCCCCTCAGGGACTTCATCAGAACCTGATGACATATAAAATCACATGACTTATATACAACTTAAAACATACATCACCCAATCACATTACATCCTCATGTCAGTTCCTTAACCCATGAGTGTCCATCATATGTTACCATCAGTGGAAAAATAAAAGTCACTGTCTGAAACAAAAAACAATATGATAGAAGCATAGTAAAAACCTAATAAAAACCAACGTCTTCATACAATATTTGTAACAAGACACACATAAATATACCCACATTTCAACATGTGCCTATTGTACAAAGATTATGTTTAAAATTCTATTTAAAATGCATATACTCTATTAAAATAAGCAAAATTAGTAAACAAATATTACAGTTTGGCAGCTCTCATTTTAAGTACAGGATTGATCATGACATATTAATTTAAACCTTGTTTGTGCATTGTATCTAATCTAAATTGATATAGAAGTTCCTTGTATTCTATTTTCATTTCCCAAGCTCCCCCTCTAGATTCTAGTGGAACTACTTCTAGGATTCCAAACACAAACTTCTTATGGCCCTCACTTACACAAGTGTGTTTGTACAACACATTGTTCTTATTATATTTCCTTGTGTCATGTAGGTGTTCATAAATTCTTTTGGAAAGTTTCCTTTCCATTTTCTCCACATAAAATGAACAACAAGGGTCACAGAGGGCTAAATACACAACACTGCTTGTACTGCAATCTCCTCTTGAAAAAGTAATTTTGTTGTTGAAACTGTTGTTCAGAACAATTTCCCCTTTGCTAAATATGTGGTTGCAGTAACTACATCTACCACATTTGGTTGTTCCAAATTTATGGGGTTTGTGGTCCCTCTCTAACACTTGTTTAATGCCCTTGTCAGACTTGTATGTAAATGTGGGTATTTCTTCTATGTGCTGGAACAATTCTTCATCAGTTTTTACAATGGCCCAATTCCTTAGAATTATATTCTTTAAGTCCCTGTTCCCCTCATTGAACTTGATCACAATAACATTTTGAAAACTCTTAGTATCCATGTTTTTACTCTGTCCTATACTCTTTAGTAAATCTGGCTCCCCCACTACACATGTGTATCTGGTGTCTCTGTTGCTCACCACTTCCTCCCTAAGTGTTCTTAACAATCCCTTTGGATAACCCCTCGCTAAGCACATGCATCAGGAGCCCCTAGTGTCAACATACTGTCTACTATTGAGTGAAGATGAAAGAAAACTTTTATAGCACAATCATGAAACAATTTAATTTCAACTATTTTCTTGAAGTTTTGCAAGTTAACCCTCTATGCTCTAGTTTTCACTGTTAAAAATATATACATTTATGCAATTACAATAGTTTATACACATTTCTGTTCTAAGCCAGCAGGAGATGCTCTGGTTACATTTCAGCTCAGTACATAACATACAGTTCTAACACACTTGTAGCACAAGCATCTTACATGAAGCATGTTCACATTCACAAATGACACATAACCACATACAAACTTCCAGATAGCTGGTCTGGCAGTAACTCCTTCTGTTACATTTCTATATAAATCATATTAATATTCACAAAAGACATATAATTAGTTATAAAATTCCAGCTAGCTGTGCTGGTAGTATTTCCCTTTGTCACAGTTCTCCCCCACCCAGACTGAAAACTCAAGCTAGTTTTTCAAGTGACCCTTGAAAAACTCTGCTTGACAGAGTGAGTCTATCTGGGAAAACACTACCCCATATCTTGTCTTGAGATTCCAGCTACCTTGCCATTGCTTGCCCCAGTACAGTGCTGCCCTATTCTATCATATGCCTGCAACCCTAGGCTCCACCATAGTAATTTGAGATTTGGCTGGCTGGCACCCTGTAGCCATAGATCCCCCTCAGACTCCTCCTGCCTTGTACTATAAATGCTAAGCACCAGGGCCTCCCTATCATGGTAAGGTTTCATCATGTTAACATGGTACAGTTTGAGCCCCAGTTTCCTGCTTAGCAGTTCTACTATGTAGTTAACATCACTGACCTTCCTTACCATCTTGAAGGGTCCCTCCCAAGCTGCCTACAGTTTGTTGTGTCTGACAGGAATTAGAAGCATTTCCTGCAATCCCACAGCATACTCACTCCCTCAAGCATTTCTGTCATACTAGACTTTTTCCTGCTGTTGTGTTTCTGTAAGGTTCTCCTGGGACAAGCCCATGAGCTCCCTGAGCCTTGTCCTGAAGTTTAGGACATGTGCCACAGCAGACTCCTTGTGGGATTCACACTCACCCTCCCACTCATCTTGAATCAAATCTAGAGGCCCCATCATCCTATGCCCATGCAGTAACTTGAAGTGCGAAAAGCCTGTGGACTCCTGGGGCACCACTCTGTAAGCAAATAATAGATGGGTCAAATATTTGTCTCACTCCATCTTAAACTGTTCTGCAAATGCTCATAGTATGGTATGAAGTGTAGAGTTTAACCTCTCAAAAAGACCGTTCATCTGGGGATGGTAGAGGGTGGTCTTTAAGTGCTTCACCACACAGTGCTTCTACAGACAAGCCAGCAGGTCTGACATAAAATTGGCACCTCTGTCAGACAGTATTTCATTTGGGAAACCTACCCTCCTGAAATTTTCTAACAAAGCATTTGCCACCTTTTCTGCCACAATGGAGGACAATGCCACCACCTCAGGGTATCTGACAGCATAATCTGCTACCACTAGGATATATGTCTTCCCTGTGGAACTTGGGGTACTCAGAGTCCCTACAATGTCCATAGATACCATCTGAAACTGCTCCTGTATCACAGGCAAAGGCATGAGAGGAGCTTTCACCTTGTCTCCTGCCTTGCCTACCTTTTGGCACTGCTCACATGTCCTGCAGTACCCTGTTACATTTCTAGAAATCCCAGGCCAATAAACATTCTGCATAATACATCTCTTTGTATGCTTTATGCCCATATGACCTGCAAAGGGAATATCATGGGCTTTGGCTAGAAGTGCCAGATGGTAGGGTCTAGGCACTACCAACTTCTGTATTCTCTCACCCGCTAGCCTTCCATCAGGGGTCCACTCTCTATACAGTAACCCTTTATCTCAGTATACAGATACCCCTTCCCTTGAAAATCAGGTGCCTCACTAGCTACCTCTCTTAGGTCTTGTAATGTAGGATCTGATAGCTGCGCCTGTCTCAACTCTCTCTTGGTAACCCTTCCCAGCTCCCGTTCCACAGGAAGTCTGGTATCCTCTGACAGTGGTGCCTCACTGTCAGCCCAGGTACAACTACTCAGTTCTGGTCCTGCAGTCACTCTGTCAAAGGGAACATCAGTACCCACAAGCATCTGTGGCTCACCTTCAGTCTCACTGCTACAGGGTATCCCCCTCCCTGAAGTAACTACCTCACCAGTCCTGGCTGCAAGTGTGCAGTCTATCTGGGTCCCCCCCAGGCTATGAGACCTACATGCTTGTCTCCAAGCCTGACTGCATGTAACTGCAAGTACACAGGGTACTGCATTATCAAAATTACCTAAAGTAGATGCCCTACGCTGACCGCCTTAAAAAACTCCAGCTATACTCTGTCGCATATCGTCTACTCAGAGGCAATCTCTGCTTAACACACAAGGCCATGTCAAACCCAGAGCTGTTGGACATGCTAGACTTAAAGAAATCCCAATCCCTCAGAGCCACATACTCCAGGGATCTAAACCTTGTCATCACAATAAACAAAACATGCTGGAGGGATAGGTTCCTGACCCAGAGACTCAACAGACTCTGGAATAGCTTGCCCATACATGTCAAGCAGAGTGCCTCTTTGGCCCTCTTTAAAAGGAACATTGATGATTGGATGGGAGAAAGGAAATTCACCCCAGGGATCACATTAGTCACCGTGCTAGACAGGGTCTAGGGAAGTAAATAGTGTGGGAAGAAATAGCCAGGGAATTGTTATGGCTAAGCTTGTATAGGCCCTAGGGCTAATAGCCTAGTACCAACCTATGAACCTATGAAATCGTTCCCTATCAGGACAGCTGCAGGGATATCATCACATACACCTACTTGCCTGCTTCCTTTTCTACCCTCCCAGTCAAGGTGAACCCTAGCCAAAGGCATTTGGAATTGGGTCCATCCTAAAGCTCTGATTGGACTAGACTACCCAAGTCAAGTAGTGCTCCTGTTTAACCATTGCATGCTTCACAATGGTTATTTCGGAGGCTGTGTTTCACTTAACAGTGGCCAATTAACCATTTACTAAGTTAAGATTTAACCTCTTGTGATAGTTTGGTACTTTTGTTGTCTCTAGACAACTTACTGCTGGCATTCTGTCATTCCTACTTACTGGCGCTCCTACATTTTGTTCCCCATCTTACCTCTGTGGGCATCTATATGCTACATGGCCCTACTGATTGCCTTTAAAACATTTAGCCATTGGTCCTGCACATGTACTTGCACTAGTAGCTTCCCCTACTACTGGCGGACTCTGATGGGGCAGTCTGAGCCGCCCACCATGGGTTTCTTTAGACCTAAGAGCAGCACTGGGTCTTCCTTTCCTGTGCAGTGATGCTCTGCTTACTAGATATAGGTCTTCTTCTTCCTCATCTCGTCTGCAGTATTGCATTGTCTGTCAGCTAACCAGATTCTCATGTCCTTAGGCAAAATGCTAAGGGCTTGTTCTCTCACCAAAAGGTCTGCCAGCCCTTCAAAAGGGGTGACCTGACATCCACTCACCCACCTATAAAAATAAGTGCTTAGTTCAGCAGTTTATTCACACACACTTTCATCTGCATTGTGTCTATGCTCACAAAATATTTTCCTATAATTTTCAGGTATTAACTTAAAACATTCTAACAAACAACTTTTGACTGTATTATAATTTAAGTTTTGAGTATCAGACAATTTAGAAATAGCAGTTACATCTTTACTATGGAGTAAGTGGGCCAGGAATCATACCCAGAGCCCTTGGTCAACATTATATTGTTTACATACTCTTTCAAACATATGAATGAAACAATCAAAATTATCCCCCTCTGTAAACTGTGGAAGAAATTTACTGACCTCTGTTGCTTCTGGGGTTCAGTTATTCCCTTCCCCATTACCTCTATGATCCTGCCAAAGAGTCAGCATCTTCTTCTCATGTTGTGTCTGCCTCTCATTCTCTTCAGCTTCCAGACATCTCATGCTCTTTGCTGCTTCTAATTCCATTTGTTTCTCCTGCCACAGTCTCTCTGCTGATTCTATTTCCAAACATTTGGCCTCCAGTTCAAGTGTCTTTAACTCCAGATGGATTTTTAAGTCCTCTGTAGAAAGGTTGAACTGACATTTTCTCTGAGATTTGTACATCTCCAAGGGCAGTCTGGTTGTCCTACTGATTGCTGGTCTGTGATGCAGCTGTGCCCAAGGCTGCAATAATTTCTGCTTTAGTCAGGTTAGCATGCACCAGTCCTTTAGCCTGACATATCTCAGACAACTGGCTCCCTGTCAGCTTGCCATACTCCTCTGCTGACATGCTTGCCTGCTGTCCCCTAACTAACTAAGCTAACAGAAACCAAATAAAGCAATTGTGATATGAAACTCTGAATGTTTACTGTGTGGCTGATTGAGAGAACAAACACCTTCCTTAGTGGCCACTGTTTACAGGCTACAGGAATTCAGTATCCACACCACTAAATCCTAATATGTGCATATCCCACCACTACAAGCCAATTAATATATGATATGGATATCCCACCACTACATGCCAATTAATATATGATGTGGATATCCCACCACTGCCATACAATTGATATGTGATGTGGATATCCTACCACTGGCAACCAATTAATATGTGACACTCCTGCACTGGCCCAGTAATCAAGGTGCCATGATCCTCATCACTGGCAACAGTGGGGAATGAACACACTTGGAGGATGACAAGTACACACACAGTAAGGTGTAAATTTCCTTAAGAGCACACAAAGATCACAGTCAGTCTGAGGTTGTTTTTTCCCCTCTTTCTCCAGATCCCCATTAAGACTCCCCACTGACACAGCTATAGGGTTGAGATCTCAGTTGAGTTGCCAAACCAAGATCTCCAGTACCCTCACTGTCCAACAAGTGCTTTATGTCCCTGCCCAAGAAGCTGACACACACACACTCTTTGAGGTTTGATTTAGATACAAACACACACTCCAGGGAAAGGTTGGCACAGCTTTACTAGCTATGACCCCTTCTGCCCAGACTATAAGGTAGTTGTGACTGCCACCAGACACTCTTTATCAGCTACTTTAAGCCCCTTAGCAAAGGATGTCCAATCCTACTCTGTAGTGTTACTATTAATCCAAATGGTAGTTTGACAAGTGCAAGGCTATTTAGGAGTTGCTTGTACAGTATCACCAAAACAATATGCAAATACTCTAAAAGCTTAAATATCTCTAACCAGACCAGCCACAATTGAAAGGTTTAAATATATTTAATCATAAATAATAAAATAATAAGACAATACTAAATAAGTAACCAGTTACATCAGAGTTCAAAATCACAGGAAATATTTAAAACAACATTGCAGGATAGTCTCAAATAAATAAAGAAAACATCAAAGCTATACTTTACTATATTCCTATCTGACTCTAAAAGAGTTACTATGCCCT
Organism: Protopterus annectens; assembly: GCF_019279795.1. Lineage (NCBI taxonomy): Eukaryota > Metazoa > Chordata > Ceratodontiformes > Protopteridae > Protopterus > Protopterus annectens. The sequence continues at coordinate 682,070,242 of NC_056741.1, read as the reverse complement.
AGAAATTTACTCACAGCAAGGCAAGTGCAGATGTAATAAGATGGATGTTTCCAGGTCAAAGACAAAATACAAAATTCCCTGTTTCTCTCTCAGAGACTTCTTAAATTAATATCAAATATTGCTGCTGGGTTAGCTTGGATGATATCACGTTTTGTCACCTGACTTTAGTTCCCAAACTTAACCCCCATTGTCAGAAACTACCCACATTTAACATATCTCTGTGAAAATACACAACCTTAAGATGTTTGCATCTGCTAGAAGACATAAAACAATAAAACTCTTACAAAACAACACAGAGAGTCTCCTAGTGTAGACATCCTGTCTCCTGTTGACTGAACCTCAAAGATAACTTTTTTAGCACAATCGTAAAACAATTAAATATCAACTATTTTCTTGAAGTTTTGCAAGTTAACCTCTATGTTCAAGTTTCCACTGTTAAAAATATATACATTCACAATAGTTTATATACATTTCTGGTCTAAGCCAGCAGGGCATGCTGTGGTTACATTTCTGCTCATTACATAACATACAGTTCTAACGCATTTGTAGCACACACATCTTACATGAAGCATGGCATTCACAGATGACACATAACCACTTACAAACTTCTAGATAGGTGGTCTGGCAGTATATCCTTCTGTTACATTTCTATATAAATCATATTAATGTTCACAAATGACATATAATTATTTACAAAATTCCAGCTAGCTGGGCTGGTAATATTTCCCTTTGTCACAGACTAAATTAGCAAATAAGTTGGAGGAGACAGATCAAGAAAGTTGCTGTGGGCAGATGATGTGGCATTACAGGCAGACTCTGAACAAGACCTTCTGCAAAGGATAGGAGAATGGAATGCAAAACTGAAGGCACATGGGATGAAACTAAGCAAAGATCAAACTGTTGCAATGGCAGCAAATGGAGTTGAGAAGAAGATGAGAAAATGAGATAGAAGGGAAAATACTGGAACAGTTTAACAGCTTCAAGTATCTGGGAGGGGCGGTTGAGGAGAAGGAGATTCTGAATGAGGAGGTCAAAGCTGGTATTAGAGGGTTTACAGCCTACTGGCCCAAAATGTCAGGTGCAGTATTTGACAGAAGAATGCCAAAGAAGCTGAAATGTAAGGTGTACAAAACAGTAGTGCATGATTGCACTGTATGGTACAGAAACCTGGGCAGTAAAGTAGTGCAGTCAAGCATGGTCTATATCACTTAATTAAAATACGCATTTGTCAAATAAGTATTCATCGAAATCTAAACATTGAAATTCATTTCAGCGAACCTCAGACTTTTTTCCAAGGTTAGGAACCATTCACCCACTAGCACTCCAAAACACACACTGCACTAAATCAAACCCACCCAAGTAGGAGGCTGCATCCCCCCCCACATATATATATATATATATATATATATATATATATATATATATATATATATATATATATATATATTTATATATATATATATACCAACTCCAAGTTCTCACTACACTGGGGAAAAGGGCAAAGTTTGGTGATAAAGTGCTTCCTAACTCTGGGAAAAATTCCAAGGTTCACAGAAATGACTTTTGATGTTTAGAGTTTGATGAACACGTTTTCAATGAATATGTACTTCGATTAAGTGATATTGACCTCTTGAGGAAGCTGGAGATGGAAATTAAGTGCCTGAGATGGGTTGTAGGCTGCACTGTGGGACAGACAAAGAAATGAGGACATAAGAGCAGAAGCCCAAGTAGCTTTTATTTGGCAGTAGGTCAAAAGGAACATATTACTGTGGTGCAGACACTTGCAGAAAAGCAGAAGGCAATCTGGTGAAGGAGTTTTGAGACAGACAGGAAGAGGGCAAGAGGAACCAAGGGCATTCAGCAAAGAGGTGAATGGATTGGATGGGTTGTGAGAGAAGACCTGCAATAGTCAGGCATGAGTGTCAAAGAAGGCAATAAAGTGGCAGTGAATGGACAAAGATGGCAATAGTTGGCATGACACCAAGACTTCATGTAAAAATTGTGAAAAGGGGGGGGGGGGTTGATGATGATAATGATCTGTGAAATTTTCTACTATGGCATGGCTTTGCAAATATTTCCCAATATCCCATCATATGTGAACCAGATCTGTCATTAGAAAATATGTTTGAATTCTAGATCAGCACATATAACAAGAGAAGCATGTAAAGAAAAAAAGGATACAAAACAAAAAGGCATAAGCACAAAAATCCACAAAAATTTGATTAAGTATGTAGATAGTGACAGATTGAAAGTAGATGAGTCGCAAGCCATAAGTATGAATACAACTGGGGAAAGTAGTAGGTTAATCCATGAATATCATGTGACACATTTTACACATCAAGGGCAGAGCTCATATAAGGAAAGGGCAGATAAATTGCAAAATGCTGAACTATTTAACACTGTATAATATCCCTACACAGTATACCAATAAGACATATAAAAGAGATATATAGAAATGAGAAGGAAGACAGTAACTGTTTAAAGGGTGAACTTAATTTTGTGTACAGAAAGCAAGAGGATATGAATCACAAGATAAGAAGTAAAGTAAAATAGAGAACTCTGCATTGAAAATGTTAATAGACTCTCCCTGGGATTCAAACTCTAAACAGGAATAGTGCTTTTCCTACATGGAGTGGTCCATGTCCATGTAGCCATAGCAGCGTGCCTTGCATATTCATGAAGGCGCACTGCTGTTTAGGCTAAACAGACATGAACCATGAATGAGTGCAGGGGGCATGTTCATGTAGGGCACAGACTACAAACATGCCCCCTGCACTCAGAAAGTGCCGTAGGTCACTTTCTAAACATGATCCATCATAATATTAGAGAATTTCTCTAATATTATGCCAGTATTTTAGTGTCCGCAGACACTGAAATGAAACAAATGATCATTTCAGTGTCCACGGACACTGAAATACATATAGCAGCAGGAATGTAATGCGGGGGGTGTGTGACAGGTTCTGTGACACACCCCCTGCATTGTAAACATGCCGTACAACACCTCGCAACCTGCTAAAGCAGGAAATGTGTACAAAGGCAAAAATAATGGGGTATAAAGGCCTAAAAGGGACACATCTTAAATATTGCCCTCACAAACTTAGAGTTGATAGAAAACAGGTCATGCATTAGCAGAAATGTCTGAAGGATAGAAGTCTGAAAGTCAAATGTATGCCGTTATTCCCTGACAGCAGTCCATGTGGTCAAAGTCGCCAATAATGGGGAGACAAAGCAATAAAAAGGGACAGTACTGAAATACTGCCCTCACAAACTTAGAAAGTTGATAGAAAACAGGTCATGCATTATAATGAATTTCCAAAGGATAGAAGTCTGAAAGTCAAATGTATGCCAATATTCCCTGACAGCAGTCCATGTGATCAAAGTCACAAATAATGGGGGGACAAACCATTAAAAATAGGGACACTACTTAAATATTGTCCTCACAAACTTAGAAAAGTTGATAGAAAACAGGATATGCATTAGCATGAATTTCTGAAGGATAGAAGCCTGAAAGTCAAATGCATGCCATTATTTCCTGACTTGTCAGAAAAGCACAATACTCAATATACAACATAATAAAATAGCAATAATATAATAAATATTTTTTTACATGCTAAGGAATGTTTAAATATAGTTAAGTAGGTGTATGTGCATTATGACCCTCTACTTAGCATTGCTTAAACATCTCACAGGAGATAAATAGAAACTTACTGCTGACATTCCTAAAGTGAGATTGTGTAGTGGTTATTTTTATAAGGGAAAGCAGTGTTAAAATTATTTTTTTAAACTTAAACTATGTAGTAACATTTTTTCTTTTTTTTTTTTTGTCAACCAGGGTAGTGTAACTGATGTAAAATGGAAGTCTGAGTGCATGTAACATGTGAAATTACCCAAGTATACACATGTATCCCATACAGTATAGTCACACCCCTTGCTAATGTAATGAAAGCACATAGAGGTATGTCATGTAAAGTAAATCATATACACCTACTAAATGAAACCATCATCTGGATTTTTTTTAAAATGAACAGTGAGCAATGGTCAGCAATGCCTAGCTATGCTTACCAGGTTTAAGCATTACTTACATGTGATTGCTAAGCAGCAGGTAGCTCAGCTAAGTGGATTGGCCCACTGTTAAGCAGTGCTCAGCAATTACCCCTTTAAGCCCTGTTCAACCCAGCTTAGTGGGTTTGCACGTCACTAAGCTGTGCTCAGCATTTTCAAAATGGTCCAAAGATGTCAAAGGGTAGGAATATGGCATTATTTAAACTGTGCAGGTGGTAATACAGCCATAACCTGTTTAGTTTGATTTCTGCAGGAACATGTCTGGCGTTGGAGAAGGAGCGTGGTTTTGGGTGCAGCACTGGAGTATTCAGGCGTCCTGGGGTATGGCTGGGCTCCTTGTCAAAAACCATGATGGGAGACTGCTGCAGGGCCAAAACTAGGGCTAACAATATAAAACAGAGGCCTGGGACCATCTCACACTTGATCTCACCAGTACTACTGGTATCCCCTTGACTGGTGAGTAGATGCAGCACCACTATGCTGACCTAAAGTGGAGGAAGGGGGTGCTCTTAGCCTAGTGGATCTAAGATGCATGGGAACAGAATGCCCCAGTAGTGAGTAAATATCACTATCAAGTAGGTTGTAGAAAATACTAGCCTCAGAATGTGATAGACAAATATGCATAATGTTTTTTTTCTCCTCTACAGCTGCAGCAGAGAGGGCTATGAACATTGAAGCCTTTGGTGATAGATTGCTGAGGCTGCGCTGACTGGCTGGTGAGTACAAATCTATTTTGCAGTATATTGTTCAAATAGCTAAGAAGGAGCACATTGCTTACTTCTAGTAGGTATACTGTTATTGTGTAAACTGAATAAATAAAAATGCTTGACAGACTAATATTGATGTGCAATAAAACTACCTAAAAACTGTTGTGTTTATTCTGTGTTGTTTTTACACATTAAGAATGTATACAGATTCTTCACGGCAAATGTGGCTGTGACAGCATACATTAACTGAGCTTCTTCTGTGAACCTGCTGTAAGAAAACCATATATGGTGGAGCTGTAAAACAAGATATAACTGAACTGTGAAATATATACTGCACTAAGCTCTGAACCCTGAATAGTAATGTGTAAAGATTTAAATTGTGTTCCATCCAGCATTGCCTTGTTTTAACCTTTGTTTTCCAGACTGTAGTGATCCAAAGGATTAATGAACAGTATGATAGCTATCTGTCATGCATGTATCATAGGATTACAAGTTCAGGCTGTCAAACCAAGACACTATTAGGGAGAAACCAGTGAAACTAGAAACAGTAGTTCCCAGTAGTGCAGTGTGATGAAAAATAGCTTAGTTGCTAATTTTGTACTCCCAGACACAGTTCGAATCCAGGGAGTGCTACTAAGATGTGTGCATATCTACACACAAGGAATCAGAAATAAATGTAAAAACAGTCAGGTAGTGTTAACAGATATTTTCTCCACAGGTTTTTCAGGTAAGGAAATGTTGGTAGTAGCTGTATGAAGGTGTATGAAGGGTACACTAATAAACTGTGTACAGCTGTTCAATTGTCCCACCACTTGCCTGCAAATGGCAGCAGGATAGGTACATACAACATGCACTTTTCCTGATACATGTCTCTTAAGTGTCACGTTGTCACAGCTAGTGGTCACTGCTGCCAATAACCCTGGACACAGATAGGAAACCAGTTGAAATATGTCAGTACCACACTCACATAAGAGCACTTCAGGATATCCCTCCTGTGCCAGATATGAAATCCTGACATGTACGAGTTCCCTCTAGTCATGTACACAGAGTTGTCACAGTTTGCCCCATACTAATTCAGGCTAACAGTTTAATAGGTATGTTTGTGCAGCAGAAGCTATGGGCCATAGGCAGATGTAAAGTGAGGGCAGACCCATAGAGTATTGTGCAGTACTGTTGTGGATAATAGATGCATAAACAGTTGTTAATGGACTTTTTGTCTCTCCCCTGACCCCTCATCTGGATCAAAACTAAAATTCATATACTATGGGTATGTTTTACTCCAAACCTAATGTTGGGACTTGTGTTATATTATTGTTCATATATTTGTTTGTTTGCATGTTAATATACCTTGTTCAAATATCATTGTTGGTGGCCTGCTGCCATCAATGTTACTAGAAAGCTGTTACGATGTATACTGTTCTTCCATTTATGCATGTGTTCATTTTGCTATGCAACTGTTTCATATCTGTTTTATTGGGTTAATTGGGACACCCATACATGCTGTTATAACTAATCTGGAAATGTGTTGTTAATGCCTAGCCAACATATTCTTCTTTAAAACCTCAACACCATAGCACATTTTGGAAGGCAGATCCAGGCATATCTGCCTGCCCACCTCATCTGACTGTGGCACCAGGCCCCAGCATGTCTGGGACCCAACCCAGGCTTTCCTTGCCTGCTGATCCTGCACCACTTTTGGGAGGAACCCCCTCAGGGGACTGGGCCTTCCCCCCCTAGGGGCAGGTGCAGACAGGACCCTGTCACCTGCAGACAGGTCTGGGCTATGGTGCGCAGCGTCATCCGATCAGAGTTGGGTGGGCATCTTCACCAGATTGAGAGCTTCCTGGTGCACCTCAAGGGGCAGGCTGCCCCTCCTGTCCAGCCCCCAGCACAGCCACCTTCGGGGCAGCGAAGGAGCAGTGGTAATTGCCCATGGGTGGGGACCTCAGTCCCACTGTATCCACTTGGGGGCTAATGGGCTTCAAATTCCCAGCCACCCTCCCCGTCAAAGTTGTTTACCCCCTCATGTGTCATATACCACCCCGTCTGCTGTCTTGTCTGTCTGCAAATGCAACCTATCACACCCAACCTACCTCCCAGCCCTTCTCCAACATCCCACTCTCACCTTAAAAAAAAAAAAAGGACATCTGTCCCACAAAAAAAAAAAAAAAATAAAAATAACATTGCCTCATACATAGCTCTACATTTTGCCCCTATGTACAGTGAAACTAATCAATCAACCCATAGATTACTCTGCAAATGTCTGTCAGCCATACCTTTCCCTGTGGGGTGTGAGGCTGTAAATTCCAAATTCTATACATGTAATGTATGGCTGTTGGTGCTGAAGAAATGTAGAGGTATGGTCCTTTTCTACACCCATCCTGCACATCCCTAGCTGCTTTTTATAATGTTTTATCCTCTGCTTTCCCCTATTTCACCACTTTCCTATCTCCCTTTTTTCTTTTCTTTACTTTAAAGAAAATTAGCGCAGGTGTAAGAGGTGCTAAATGAAGCTAAGAGGGTTTAGTCAACCGTCTCTTAGCAATGCTTAGCACCGAGCAAAACCATGCAAACCTGCCTATAGCTGCTTAAAAGTGCCTTAATCACTCTGTCTCCATCAGCCCTTGTTCTGCCCGGCAACAAAATAATCAGTGCTGCTAAGTATTGAACCCAGGATGATGTGCACTACAATCAAAACAAAGTACAACTACACCATATGAGCAGTGGGAATCTGCAGTGATTTTTCAAACATATCATTCATTCTAGTCATGTAACATTAATGAAGAAAAGTAATAATTTCCTATTCTGGAATGCAGGACCCTGTGCACAACAATCACAGCAACATACCTAGATACCATCTGAGCCACAGGAGCTTGTAATGTTTTTGCAAACATATCATGCACAACAGTCATTCAACATAAGGGGGAATTATACATATGTAGTACTGTTATTTATATATATATATATATATATATATATATATATATATATATATATAGAGAGAGAGAGAGATAGATATATTTTTTCATACAAAGATATATAGACAGATAACCAACCTCTTACTGCAACATATGTACAAAAAGCCTCACAAATGGGAGGGGAAATAAAGGGCAAATAATAGTGACATCTTTGAAATATGGCTGCCATACACGTAGAAGTCTGCTAGAGTGCATGGTGTGCTTTTACATACAATGCCAGACAGATTCCTGGTCTGAAACACAAATGAATGTCAAAATTACTGATGTCAATGCTCACATCATCCCATTGATTTATCAGAAACCCACAACTGTTGTGGCCAACAGACAAAACATATGAGCCACACACCAGGACAGTTTCTAGACATCTGGACAGTGGAGAGGTATGACCGCAGTCATGTAACAGAATGGAAAAACCCATGACAGCCAGCAACCATGTCACCCAGCACCTTCTGAACCACAGTAAGACCAACATGACACTAACCCAAATAAGCTCTGGCCACTTACCCCTGTATATCCAAATATATCATGCACTACAGGGATGGAACCATAGGGAAAAGCAGATAGTGGTGTATAAATGTCCACCCACAACCATTGGCACCAAAGTCACAGCAACATACCAGTACCCCAAATGAACTCTAGAGTAGAACAACTGTTTGAATGAACATATGCTGATTCCCATTCACACAGTACACTGACAGATACTGGCCCAGCTCGCAATGTACTTAGAATCCTGAGGTGTTACAGGGTCTTTCTCAGTCTATCCCAACAAACATACACACCCGATAGACCACCACCAGCCGTAGAAGCATGCACAGTCAAATAGAAAAAGGATCTGTGACACTCACATCTGCTCCTCTCCCTATCCAGCAAAACAAACATCTACACACAACACTGCTACACAATCTTGGCAGTTGCTTCACAATGGCCAGAAATACATAACTCTCATATGTACAGATTTGCAAAGAATGTCCAGGGTATGAGACCATGTTCATGGCCACTGCCGCATACCACTTCCAGGTGTCTGATACGTCAATGGGATGAGACCTCGAGTGTAGTCAATAAACAATAATATCACATACCCCTGATTCTCTTACTACAAGACATGTGGACAAAGCATGACATCCTTGGAGGACAGGGGGCAAAAAAGATGGACATATCTCACATAATGGTGTTACAAACAAAAACAGTTGACAGTGTCACAGGCTTTGTTGTAACATAACATCCTTGAAGGATATGATGTCTGAAACACCAATGGATGTCAACAGTTAGTCTGACTACAATCCTCACAGTATCCCGCTGCTTCCACAAAAACAGATGTTGTCTGAGGAACAGACCAAGCATAACTGGTGAACCCCTGGGCAGTGTGTGGATATCAGGATAGTTTAGAGGTATGTCAGAGACATATCACTGTCAGACATCGTCACACAGAAAATCCATGTCCAGATGAACCCTGTTAAATTAGCAACCCTCTATGTGTATAACAGCACTACTGACAGGTCTATATTAGAAGACCAAATGTTTAGGTGATCAAACACCTAAACATCGATCTTCTAATATCGAAAGCAAAAAACCGGCAAATGGGATGTTTTGTCCAGGTGGGAAGTAGCATCAAATTATGTTGATGGTTTTATTTTGGTTTATTTTGAGGTTGGTATATATTATTTCTTCATTGGCTATTTGTGGAGCTGAAGATTTTAAGATCTGGATGTTTAGACGCTGTTTTTATATTATAGCTATACCGCCTCCTTTCTTGTTTAGCCGGTCTACTCTTAGTATGCCGTAACCGGTAAGGATTTGCTCACTGGTAATGTGAGGTTTTAGCCAGGTTTCTGTCAGGATGACTATATCCGGGGAGTACAGGTCTATGGTGGCATGGAGTTCATGGACCTTGTTGGATATATTTCTAATATTTAGGCTTAGTAGAAGGATGTCACTTGGTTTTCTATTGGCTGTGATTTGGGGACATTGTGGTTTCTAGTCTGATTATGAGGATTGGGTTTGGAGATGGCGGGGCCAGGGTTGGTATGGATGTCTCCTCTTAGGGCTAGTTTTAATATGCATGAAGTTATTAGTTTTCTCAGTTTTTGAATGTGTTTGTTTATTAGGGAAACTTTATGATTGTGCTCTGTGGGTAATAGGTATGGTGGGAGGGTTACTATGTTAAGTTGTAGGGCTGATTTTTGTTTGAATAATATAGTTGATAGAATATGTAAGGGTGCATAGGGATGGACCTTGCGTTGGTGGGAGGGGAGCTGAATGAGGGTGAGACATGAGTGGTGGTGTGAGTAGTAGTACAGTGGTAGTGACTGAGTGGGGGAATGATGGAGTTTTGATAGGATGTAAGATATGCAAGGAGAGTGCAGGCAGAGAGCATAGGTATGGTATGCTTATACATGTTAGCTGAGGAGGAGTGATAGTAGTGGGAAGATGAAGGAGGTAGTGTTGGGTGTAGTGCTGTGGTTGGCTGTTGGGAAGATGGGAGGGGGTTGCATGTGTAATAAAGGTAGGAGCACTGGGGGGTGGGGTGGGGAATGAAGCATGCAGAGACCCTGTTAGTTGACCTTACGAGGGGGCTGGAAACAATCAGGTAACAGAGTAAACTGATATAAGAACATATGATAGTGAATGTGGAGACTCAGGTAGTTACCCTATATTTCCACGAACTGTCAGTTAGCTGGGCCCCAGTTCAAGCAGTTTTACTAAGTTGTATGGCAGGGCTGAGCATAAAGTGCTCAAAGGGTGTTTTTAGTTTTAAAAATGGTGCCTGCCACAGGTAATATTTATTAACTTTGGGTTTGGGTTAAGGTAATAAACAGGAAGGGGAAGGGGGGAGAATAAGGGTGTGAGCAGGCAGTTCTTTTGTACTGCTGCTAATGAGCCAAAGCAAAGACAAGTTTGTGTTTAAGAAACAATCAGAATTGACCAAGGACTGCTCTGAAACTGTAAGTCATTTCTTAACCATTTCTCAGGTGGAAAAACAGGATAACCTTGTATCAGTAGGCTACTGTTTTCTCAATTTAAATTAAGAAACACACAGTATTTGATCAGTTATGGATACTTTTTGCTAACAGAAGGGAATAAAAGAGAAAATGGAAGATGAGTGTGGGTGTGTGTGTGGGGGGGGGGGGGACTGCTTACAAGCCAAAGCAGAGTGCTCTCCAGGGGATAACGAATATTAGCTCAAACAGGTAGACACACACTCAAAGTTAACTTTAGCTGTTTGTGTTTGCAGACAGTTCAGACCCGGACTGCACTTTTCTTATAACAATGTATCCACCGGTTGGATAAGAAAAGGTGGTACAGCAGCTGAAAACTTAATTTAGATGTAAAGTAATGTTTTTTGTTTTGTAGCAGAGGGGCGTGTTTCCCTGAGATATTCGACATTGTGCGGTTTGATATTAGAAGAAAAATGTTTAGGTGTTTGATCACCTAAACAGTCGGTCTTCTAATATAGACCCCCTACTGACTTACAATCTATACCCAGTTCTGGACCTTTGTTCCCCATGTTGCTGGGCTGTCTCCACATGTCCTCTCCTGAGAGGTATTCCCACCTACTGTCTGAAGCTGTAGCCCCCACACCTCCATAATGTCCTCCACACAGGGAAGGAAAAGGGACAAGGCACACATGAAGGCTGTAATTATAGCATTGTGTTGCTATGGCATTGGCAAATGGAAAGACAATACAGCTGCTCTGGATGAAAGTAGCAAGTGGGAGACACCGATCGGTGTACATTTCATCACCTGCACATGAGCAGTACCTACAAAATGCAAGCTGTTGCCTATGCAACACAGGTCTCAACCCATCTACACAAAGACAAACTGTGACTACACAGACCTAACCATTTGCATTGTTGTGAGGGAACTCCTGAGCACTATAACAGGTATGTCAATCATGTAAGCATGTAATAAAATGCAGAAGGGGGGATGCAATGATGTCAAATGGGACAGTGAACATTACCCCGCAACAAGACCTGCTGAACTCACATGCTGCTGTCCAGCACCTATGGCCATTACTGCGTGCGCTGCCTCCATTGACATGGAGCACATCTCTGGCCCCTGAGTCACCCCTGCAAAGGTCAGCGCATGTATGACTATGACTGGCATCTCTGTTGTCCAATATTGAGTATGTCACTGGTAGGCCAGCTACCAGGGATGTTGTAATTACTCATATGTCACCTGTGAGTGCTACTCTGATACATATGCTTGTATTACAAGTGTTAGAGGTGTACATAGGGTATGTGCATACTACATGACAGGGGATATGTGTATTGAACTGTATGTGATATACTGAGCCCATACCAGACAACTGTCCAGAGTTTTGCAGTCTGACCACATGTCTGCCTCATATTTGTAGTCAATGCCTCAGACAGTTGAGTATTGTCATCATCACTGGCAACCCATTAAAGACTGAAGTCATAACAAATTAGCATACATTTCATTGTCAGATGTCATATTCTGCAGAGTACACCTGTGAATGTGACACCATCTGTGCTGGCAACTAAGTGTGTTTCAGCTAAATTCATAAAGTGACACTGTTCACTGGCCTTTGCCCACCACTGATATGTGCCTTTGTGCAGATGTCTTGTTATAACAGGAGCTAAGTATCTTACCATGACACCCATGGCAATGCAAGCATACCTTGTCCTATAGGATGCTGACATTTGTTCAGTCACTGACACCTGCTATCTAGCTGTGGAGAGCACACCAACCTTGCCAGGTCACTCCTCCCATCATATGTGTAGACCCCAAATGAAGGTCTGCAAAGCCACAGGAGGTAGAGTGTTGAACATTAGCATACATATACACACCTCCAGACTGGACAAATAGTATGTCGCATGGGTGACATCCCGAGTGCTGTTAACAGTTGACAAAACACCTACTCAATTCATAACTAGCTACAGGCCTCCAAACATGACTATGGACACCCACCACACATATTGCGACCTGCTGGAATCAGTCAGGCTTCAATCGTCTACTCAGCTTCTGGGTGACTTCAAATACCCAACCATAGTGTGCCTGACCTATGTCTCTGGAACATGAACGCACATATATTCTTTGGCTTTATCAATGGCAATGCAGTGGATAGCCAGTCGACACTCCTATGGCAGGTGGGAATCTCATGTACCTGGTCCTAACCAACATGAGTAGCCACTGTAGCACTCATACACTCCCATCCTCCTTGGTAATATCTGACCACATAACCATCACTGTTCAAGTCACCATGTCCCCTGCCCCCCCTTTATAGTGTCAGACAGAATGAACTGTACAGAAATGACTATAAATCTCATCAGAGTAGAGAGAGGTAGCTGTACAGCTAATGTCCCCTTTGTTGGAACTAGCAGCAGTGTCCATGCCCACACCACAATACTATGTGGGCACCCACATAGCTGTATGGACTCAGCAGTAGCTGACAGGACAACATCATCCCCCTCAAGGTAGGGTAAATACTTGTGGTGGATGGCAGCAATTCACAAATAGCATAATAAGTGGAAATAATTGCTGGACAGGCCAAGAAGGAACCGATGCGTCATCGGAAGCAATGTCACCTTGGTCTGTACAAGCAAATAATGGCATAGGTGATGTACCATAAGGTTGTCTTTGAGTGAAATTCAGACACATCTAGCAAGGCCAATCACTAGACCTTCCACACATGTGTCTACAATTCCAGAGGAAACACATAACTCTGCTCTGTAGTGGTTGTCAATAACACCACATGCACATATGGCATAAATATAGGTAACCGGCTGCAGACAGGTGAAGTGTAAATACCACCCCCCCTGTCCTCCCAGTGGTACACATGTGCATGTACAGCACCTGCCCACTTCCCTCATTATCAGGAAGCAGGTCTGTAATGTCCTCTCAAAGGCAACACACAGAGATCTCCATAGTTATGATACCAACCCTTGCTACATCCCACATGAACACAGGCATGAGCTGTCAGATACATTCTGCACTGTAGCCAACCAGAGCCTGAGCACTGGTGTCATTCCACCTGCACAGAGGACAGCCACTGTCATCCCTATACATAAAGGTGGAGCAATCCACCAACCCAGCCAATATGATGCACATCAGCCTAAGTAGCCTGCTGTGCAAGGGCATGGGAGGCGTTATCAAGGACATTATGAACAGGGACATTAGCAACATCAAAATGTCTGGGCTCACACACCATGATATTGTCAAAGGGAGATCAGGCCTGTGAAACTTGATTGACCTCTCTGCAGGGGTCAACAAACACAGGGATGAGGGGAAGATGGTGAACAATGCCTACCGTCACATAGTCCAATCCTCTCACACTAATCTCCAGGTGGACAGGATACATAAGCCTACACAGCTAGGCACCAAACTGTAGGTTACCATATGGGTAGCTAACTGGCCTAATGATAGTAGCCATTTAGTCAAAGTAGTATAACCCACCTCTAATAGTACATTCATCCACAAGGGTGTACCCCAAGTATTGGTCTGGGGTCCTCTATTGTTTGAGATATATGTATGTGAGGCACAGGACAATAGCCCCGTTAAGGCCGTGAAGATGCAGTCATGACTGGCTGCAGGTGGGGATGTCAGTCACACAGTATTCATATGGGGGCTCATGGGGCTCTGATTCCTAAACATCCTCCCTGTCCAAAGTGTTAACCCCCCCACATGTGTTATATACCATGCCTGTCTGCTGTCCTGCCTGTCTCCCTACCCAACCTACCTCCTCAAACGTACCAGCAATCCTTCTCCAACATCCCACTCTCACCTTAATGAAGAAAAAAGGGCATATGTCCCCTAAAATATTATTGCCCCATACATAGCTGTCCATTTTGCACAGGTGTCCACTGGACACATGTAATCTGGTCCAAATGGCTTGACAACACATTTATGTTGTTCTCACCCCTCTCTTGTGATTTGAATGTTAAAATTCACCTTTAAATTCTGTACAAATGCACAACTGTTGCTGTCTAAGAAATGGACAGCTATGAACCTTCCCTACACCCATCTTGTGCATCCCTAACTCTCTGTCATATTATTTTTCCCTCTGTATGCCCCATTCTCACCACTTTCCTATAACCCCTTTTTCTTTTCTTTTAAAGGAATTAGATTGGGTATAAGTGGCAGTAAGCGGGAGTAACCGAGTTTGCATGATGCTAAGTGAAGCCAAAACAGATTAAGCATCTCTATGGTTAACCATATGTTGGCATTGCTTAGTGTCACGCAAACTTGTGCAAACCCACTTAAAGCTGCTTACAACTGCTTAAACCTGCTTTAATCACACTGTCTCCATCAGCCACTGTTCTGCCTAGCAACAACATAATCAGCCCTGCCAACTCTGAAACCCAGGACCCTGTATTCTATAGTCAGAGCAATGTACCACTACACCAATTGAGTTGTAAGAATTTCAAATGCTTTTTCAAATATGCCATGCAGTAGAGTCATTCAACAGTAGGGAAAAAGATCTGTGGAATCACTCAGGTTTTTTATATATACATATACAGATATATATGTATGGAGATACATATATATGAAAAATATATTAATATCTATCTCTCTCTCTGTATATACACACACACATATATATATATATATATATATATATATTTATATATACATACATATACATATATATATATATATATATATATATATATATATATATATATATATATATATATATATATATATATATATATATATATATATATATACATATATATATATAGATATATATATATATATATATATATATATATACACATATATAGATTTATATATCTATATATGAATATGCTCATAACATGTAGTACACTCATATCTCAGAACCATACCTCTCAACCTATTAGTGCAAGAAATCTGGGCAAAGGCTGTAAGAATGGGGGGACAATGGGCCACAACTAGGGACATATTTCAAATATTGCCCTTAGAAATGTAGAAAGTTGCTTGAGTCACACAGTTTGTTTCTGCATACAAGATCTGAAGGATATGAGGTCTGGAACTGACATTATGTCATCATTTACTGACAGACAACGTCAGATCATCTCAGTGATTTACCAGAGAAATTAGAATAACTTGTGGAACAGAGAAAAAATATGAGCAATAAACCAGGATGTTCTGCAAAAATCCAGACAGTTGAGAGGTATGTTCAGAACCCCTTCGTGCAACAAATCTGGACCAAGCCTGACAAAGTATGGGGGGGGGGTAAGCCATGACGATAGGGACATATCTGAAATACCTGACTAGATAAGCTGAGACAGTTGCTACAATAACACCATCTGTTCTAGCATATATTGACTGGAATAGCACAACTGCATGGCTCAATTGCTACTCAGTAGTTAGTGCCTGAAATCCTCACACCATCCCATTGATGTGTCAGACATACACAATGATTATGGGGACCAGACCAAAGATATGAGTCAGGCAACTGGACTTCCTATGAATATCTGGACATAACATGACAGTAGGGCAAGTACACTGAGCTGCTTAGTATGTCACCAAGCACTGTTCAAACTACAGTCAGACTGACACAACACTACCCCAAGTCAGCTATGGGGAATTGCACATGCATTTGCAAATATATCAGGCACTACAGGGATGTAACAGTATTGAAAAACAATCACTGGTGTGAGCCTGCATACCCACAAGCAATTTCAACACAGTCGCAGAGACATACTGGTAAGCCAATTGAGCACTACAGTATGATTGTTTGAACATAAATATCATGTTTGACATTCACACAGTACTCCTACATATAGTGCCCCAAGTCACACAGTGTAGCCTGACTCCTGTGGTGGTACAGATATGTCTCCGTCTGCCCCTACAAACAAAAACAGTTGATAGATCACCAGAAACTGGAGCAGCATGCACAGTCAGATAGAAAAGGAGCCATGACAAGTAAATGTATCCCTCTCCCTACGCAGTGCAACAAACATGTACACACCACACTGCTACACAATCCTGACAGTCTGTTTACAATTGTTACACATAAACAGTCTGCTAAACTGTACAGATTCCTACAAAATGTCCAGGCTCTGTCTTCAGATTTATGGCCCCTTCTTCATAACATGTCTGGCATTCTGCTACATCACTGGGATGATATCAGGAAGAAAGGCATTAACTAATGATATACCATACCTATCAACCTCTTACTGCATGACATCTGGATAAAGCCTGACATAATTGGGGGACAGAAGTCCAAACACAGGGGAATAATTGAAATATTGTTGTTATAAACTGAGAAAGCTGCTGGTGTTACAGGGTTTGTTGTACCATCTCTTAACTGAGGGATATAAAGTCAGAAACACAAATGGAAGTTAGCATTTACTGACTGCAATACCCAGGGTATGCTACTGATTTGCCAAGAACAACAACTGTCGAAGGAACATACAAACTTAAGAGCCAAACCTCTGGCCATTCTGCGGATAGACCAAAAGTCAGTTCAACCCGCATGTATGGCAAGTGCAAAGGCTCTATAATCCAAAGTGAATTCTAAAACAGTCAGAGCCAGCACAAAGTGTGGTATAGCAGTTTAATATGCAAAAACAATAACATAAGTGAAGGAAAAAAAATATATCCCAACACCCAAACCAAACCAGTTTTGGCTTAATAGCCTTCTTCAGTGAAAGACAGACAAAATGTAAATGATAGGACAAAAAATCCCTTCTTATACATACAGACAGATGCCAAAAGACCTCCTATTAGTTTAAACTGAGAAACTGAGTTGGGTTCCTGTCCCAAAGACTCCCCAGACTCTGAAATAGACTGCCATGCATGTCAAGCAGAGCACCTCTTTGTCCCTCTTCAAAAGGAACATTGATGATTGGATGGGAGATAGGAAATTCACCCCATGGATCACATCAGTCAGCTTGCTAGACAGGGGACCAGGGAAGTAAACACTGTGGGAAGAAAGAGCCAGGGAATTGTTATGGCTAGACTTGTATAGGCCCTAGGGCTGATAGCCTAGTACCAAGCTATGAAACTATAAAGATACTCATTTAGACCAGGAGGGAAAAGCCCTCCCCCAGTTAAATTATCCATTTCTTTTCTTTAATGTTTAAAATGTTATGCCAGCCATATTTGCCCCTGCAATTCCCTAATATACAATCAATAATGGTAAATCTAAATGAGGCAGTGTTATGCTTGCAAGTATGCCCTACAGTTGAGAGTTATGTCAACCACATAACACTGTCAGACTGAGACCTACGCAGAATATCCATGTCCACACAAACCCTGTTGAGCTAGCATGAATCTAAATGTACAACAACAATACTCACATTCAGTCCCTAAGTCTGGAACTTTAGCTTCAATTTTGTTGGGCTGTCACCACAGTTTTAGATGTAAGAGGTATTTCCAACTACCCTCTGTGATGGTGTTGTTCACACACCTCCATGAAGACCTCCTCACAGGCAAGGAAAAGGGGCAATGCCCACATGAAGTACTCAATTATAGGAAAGATACTGGCTTGCCATTGGTTATAGGACAACAACACAGCTGTTCTGCATGAATTAGCAAGTAGGGGATGCCGACTGGTGCACAGGTCATCAGCTGCTCGTGAGCATGAACTATGAAGGGCAAGCTGCTGACTATGCAATACCGATGTATACCTTACATCTGAGAGAGAGTGAAAGAGAGAGACACAGACCGTGAATAAAATAAAAAGACTCGGAAACTATACTTGGAAAAAAAAAAGGTATGTAAAACAAAAAAGCATGTAATGGAAAGCAGTAGGGGGTATGTAATAATGGGAAAGAGGATGTTTAACAAATATGTCTTAACAAGACTTGCTGTACTGATATATTGCTGATCAGCACCTATGGCCATAGCATCTGGGTCTGTCTATAGTGACATAGATCACAGCTCATGCCCCTGAGTCACCCCAGGAAAGGATGACTCACATATGAGTACTAATGGAGTGTCTGTTGAACAATACTGACTGTGGCACTGCTAGGCCAGCTAATGGGATGTTGTACATATCCATATGTTACATATGTTAATACAGCTATGATAAACATGTTTGTCTTACAAATCTGAGAGACCTATAAAGGGTATGTGCATAATAAACTACTGTCGCAGATGTGTGTGTTGATCTGCATGTGATATACTGAGGTCATACTATTCAACTGTCCATGTTATACATACTGACCATATGCATGCCTCATATCTGTAGTAATTTATTCATAAGAGTTAGATTATGCCCCACAATTCATTAGAACATAATAGCATACATATGAGTGCCAGATTTCCTCCAGGGTATTTCTGTGTATGCAAAGCCTACTGTGCTATCAACTGACTTAAGCGTGTTACAGCAATATTAACAAAGTGTCAATAACTTTTGCCCATTGCCCCCCATTTATGTGTGCCATCCTCCAGATGTCCTGCTCTAACAAGCTGAGAGGTATGACTGACCAGGAAGAGTGTGAATGCAGTGTGCCATACTGACATAGAACAGAAATGTACATCAGGTATTACCTGTGCACATGTATGCATGAGTGGGTGTAGCTGGAAGCCTCAAAACATCAAAACAACAGACATGAGATGCAAAACTACAGGTAAATAAGCTATACATGTTGTACACATCTGTAATCTGAGTTTTAGTGCATCCAACAGACATAGATTTCCACATTGTTGCATTCCCTTACACAGACATGAATACTAGAATATGCATGATTATCCAGTTGAAATTGGAGAGGTGTTCAACTATGTCATGACCTTGTGTCCATGCCTACTCCAAACAGCTATATAAGCACCTACATAGCTGTTTGGACTCAGCAATACCTGACTCGTGAAACCTCCCTCCACCAAGGTGGAGTTTTGGTGGACAGCAGCAATACACCACCCACATAATCAGTTGCTATATTGGCTTTACAAGGACAATTAGAAGCAGGCACTAACTTGGAAGCAGGTTAACCTTTGTCTGAACAAGCTTATAAGGTCACAGGTGTGTCACTGTAAGGTTAACCATGAATACAAATTGGACATATCCACCAAGGCCCATAACAAGGCTGTCTTCACATATGTCTATCATCTCAGAGGCAACAACCCAACCCACCCTGTACTGGTGGTCAATCACACCACATACACATACAGCATCACTATAGCCATCCCACTGCAGACAAGTTAAGGGAAAACATCACTTCCCTTTCCCACCATCAGTATAGGTGGATATGCACAACACACACACCCCTCCCCTCATCATCAGATAGCAGGTACATAATGCCTACTCAAAGGCAACAAAATAAGTCTCAATGGGACCTGATAATATCGCTGTCTGCATCCTACATGAACTCAGGCATATGTCCCAGCTCCATTACACACTGTACTCAAGCAAAGCCTGAGCACTATTCACATGCCATCGGCAAGGAAGATGTCTACTGTCATCCCTCTACGCAAAGGTGAAAGATGAATGTTGGATTATGCAATTTACTGGCTCTCATTGGGGGGAGCATGATACATCAGGACCAGGAGGGCAATGCAAACTCATACTGTGCTGATAGATGACAGGGGTATGATGTGGTTGTACATGGTGGCTAATGATGAACAATGTTGATGTTTAAGTTCTGTAAAGAACGTTGACCAACATATGAGGTCCTGTAATGTGTTTCCCTGTTTGTGTTTCCCTGTTTATGTTTTCCTGGTGACATGTCACTTGTCCATCAGCCCCATTAATCTGCAACTGAAAATTAGGTTAATATCCACATTATAATCCATCACCATGGGTTGATGTTTGGCCATAGGCAACAGGATCTGCAGGAGCGGACTGCCCTATGGGATGAGCTGGTACACAGGGGGAACAACACAACATTGGCCACCATGGCCACACATGCAATCAGGTCAGGCATTGTGCAATTGACATGATCCATTGTGCCCGGCAAAGCGCTGCTGCCATGGCCAGGGACCATGATGCTACAGGTGGGCATCATGCCAAACAGGTCCCACTTATGGCAACAGAGGAGCTCCTTGCCAACCTTGAGGTAGCCTGCACACACCAGCCAATACAAGAATCACAAGTTATGGAAGTGGGTGGCACCCAGGCAACAGGTGAGGAGCGTCCAGGTAAGGCCACAGTGCACATCAATTGAATCATGTAGCAGTCATACTGGCTTCTGTAGACTATCTACATGCATATCTGAGGTCAAACTTCATTTGTGGGTGGAGTTTAGTAATGCACACAAGTGCACATCTATGATGAAGGACAGTAAATAGTGTACTGTCAGAGCTTGTACTGTACATGTGCAGAAAAGTAACATTTATCTTGTACCAATGCCAAATGTGAGTCTGCTGACAATACCTCTCCCCCACAACTACATAGGTACCTCTGGTCTGGATGTGGGACAGCAACCTGAAGACAGTGAGTATGGGGTTGTCCTGTTGTGGCTTACCAGTACCCCAAGCATGTTAAGCTCATGCATTTTACCATGCAACAACTGTTACTCTCAACCATATTGCGATATCTGCATGTTCACTTTTGGTGGGGTTAACTGCATTGCATCACAGTGATCATCACAGGGGCCTATTTGCAGGAGATGTAACATATCTGTAGCATACTTCACAACCTCTCATTGCAAGAAATCTGGACAAAGACTGACAAAATGGGGGGACAGAGGCCCAAAACTAGGGGCATAATTTTATAAATTAGTGTTATACAGTGCATATAAATGGTGTACACACACCTGTTAAAATGCCGGGTATTTGTGATATACAAAAACGAGAGCACAATAACACATTTCCAAACTGTTCTGACCTTTCATGTGACCTATAACCTGTAGAATTCAATTGTAAAATAAACAAATCTGTTTGGGGAACAATTACAACAAATGAAAAACATACAATAAGCTAGATGCATAAGTGCGCACAGGCTGGGGCTAATACTGTGTTGAAGCAGCTTTTGATATAATTATAGCATTACGTCTTCTTGGGTACACACCTGGCATCAATTACAGAGACTCTGTGATTAACAGCAAATAATGGTTAGCTGTCCTACCAGGATTTTCCTGACATTTACTCAGTTGCCTGCTTCAGCAACAGCCATGGTTCACATAGAGCTTAAGAAGCAGCAAAGGGATCCCATTTTTGAAAGGTATCAGCCCGGAGAAGGGTAGAAAAATGTTTCCACAGCTTGCATATGCCATGGAACACAGTGCAGACATTCATCAAAAGGTGTTGAAAATATGGGGCAACAGTGACATTGCAAAGAAGAGGACATCCCTGCAAATGTGTTGAAGAGACAAGACCTGAACTGGTCAGGGAGGCTGCTAGGAGTCCTACAACAACACTAAAGAGTTTGCATGAATCTCTGGCAAGTACCGGTTGTGTATTACATGTGACAACAATATCCCGTATTCTCCACATGTCTGGCCTATGGGATAGGGTTGGAAGATGGAAGCCTTTTCTTACACAGAACAACATCCAGTTCTGGTGAAATTCTCAAGAACAATACATCAGGTCTCCCAAAACCATGTTTGCTAATGTGTTATGGTGTAGTGAGACCAAGATAGCACTTTTTGGCCACAATTCAAAAAGGTTTGTTTGGCACAATAACAACACTGTGCATAACCAAAAGAACACCATCCCCATGGTGAAGCATGGTGATGGCTGTGTCCTGCTTTGGGGTTGCTGTTCATAAGCATAAAAGTGGGCCTTTAGCCAAGGTGGAGCAGATTATGAACAGTTCCAAATACCAGTCCCTTTTGATCTAAAATCTTCATGCGTCTGTTAGAAATCTGTAGATGAAGAGGAATTACACTTTTCCGCATGACAATGCCCCAAACTAAACATCCACATCAAAAATAAATGGCTTCACCAGAAGACATTCAATGTTTTGGAATGGCCCAGCCACAGGTCACTCCTATATCCAATAGAAACATTGTGGGTTGCCCTGAAGAGGGCTGTGCACAAGAGATGCCTTCACAATCTTACAGAGTTGGAGGGCTTCGGCAAGGGGGACTGTGCAAATATAGCTAAGTCGAGATGTGCCATGTCGATAGACACCTTGCCAAGATGACTGACTGCTGTTATTAAATCAAAAGATGCTTTAACAAAGTATTACTTTAAGGGAGTGCACACTCATGCAGCCAGCCTGTTGTACGTATTTCACCTTCTATATGTTTTCCCTAACTGATGCTTTTGTTTTTCAATTGGATTGCACAGGTTATAAGTCACATTAAAGGTGGCAAATGTCATGACATGTTTTCTGTGGTGTCATGTTATATATCAGAAAAACCTGGCATGTTAACAGGGGTGTGTACACATTATATCCGCTATAAGCTTAGAAGGTTGTTAGTGTAACCAGTTTTGTTTTAACATACATGTACTGTAGGTGTTGAAGTGTGAAACTCAAACCATGTCAGTAATTAGTGATGCCAATCCTCAGATCATCCTAGTAATGTGTTAGACAAACACAGGCTTTATGAGAGAAAGGCCAAAAATGTAAGCCACACATTTAGGCATTCAGCGAAACTCTGTACAGTTGAGAGGTATGTTCTGCAGGAGTTGTCACTGTGCTATAGAGGTGAACAGCAATAATGTGTACATGGCTATTGTGAAGTATGTGTAATGCCTTTGTGCCACCTCACCTGTATGTGTCTGTGTGTGTCCATCTTTGTGTGTGTGTGTGTGTGTGTGTGTGTGTGTGTGTGTGTGTGTGTGTGTGTGTGTGTGTGTGTGTGTGTGCGTGTGTGCATTTGCGTGTGTACCAGCAAACCTTATAGTGCAGGTATTAATTTACATATGTTGTCTTCCCCTCACAGGTGAACATGGTGGTCGTTACCTTCCTACTCAGAATCTGATGTCAGTGTCTCTGCAGACTTTGACAATGATGGTGGTCATAGTGGGGCACAGGTGGGGTTGTCAGGGGCTGAATCTGTGCCATCAGTTGACATCCCACAGTTATCAACAATGTCCCCACACACAGTCACAATGCCAACACATACCCCATCCCCAGCAGCCATAGATAATGTGCAGTTGCAGGTGGTTGCATGGAACAGGCTAGTGTGGTGACTACGGCAAGTGTGAGTGTACCCACTAGCCATAGCCAGAGTGCAGGCAAGGTCCCACACAGGCGGATGGGCAGGGGTGCTTGAAGGAGGGTTGCTGCCCATGAAGCCATTATAGTGAGTTCCACAGCAGGTGTCACCAGACGCATGTTTCAGGCTGTCATGGATGCACAGGCATGTAGTGAATGCAACACCAGACAAATACTCAGGGTCCTGGATGCAACTCTTCCTGGCTTACGTGGTGACATACATGACCTTGTTGAGGCCACTAGTCAAAATACTGAAGTCATGAATAGATGGTGGGGTGAGAACCTGGCAATCTTCGACCATAGCATGTCTATGCTAGAGCGTGTGGTGGGAGATGGGCATTGGCCACATAAACATAGGTCAGCACCAACATCAGCTGAGAATCTATGGGGCCATGCACCTTCACACTCCTGTAGTGGCAGTACCACCAGCACTACTGGGGGAGTGCTGTCCACACCACAATGGAGCAAGCCATGGGCACATGATCCTGACTAGTCCTGTCAGGGACATAGATCCAGCAGACAGCAGTCACTATTGGGAAGCAGTACTGGATGTGGCCTTGGGCCTGCTGGTGCTAGTGAGACCTGCCAGGAGCAGTTTATGCATCCGTAGCCAGAGATATTGAACTGGACACCCTGCCATGTATGGTCCACAGCTGTCCAACATACCCCTGTGTAGGGCAGCCACATGGTGTGACTGTGTGCATACACACACACACACACACACACACACACACACACACACACACACACATACACACACACATCCATATAACAGGCAGGTCACCTCCAGACATACACAGCACCACTGCACAGCCCATCTATAGGATACCCCTCCAAACACACACACATGGATGTCAACCGTATGGCCCAGCCTGGGCCTCTGGCAAACCCTCACCACACCCTGTGTGTATGATGATACCTGTGCCACATCGCTGTCATCCATACCATTGATGCAGAGGCAGACTAATATGGATCTGATACACAGAGTGAATATAGTATAGTGTAGCTATGTAATACTGTGTAAGGTGCTGTCTGTTTGCATTATGGGTAAGCATAAAGACGTATTTACCTTATTAGCCATGATGCATTATTGCTGTTAGTACCATTGACTGAATGTAGTCTGACATGCTGTATTCTCTTTGTGTTCCAGGTGTCTGTGTGTCTGCAGGCTGTGGCCCTGCAGACATTACCAACATGGAGTATGGCAGAATGGAATTACACCAACCATTTCATAGCCAAGGTACAACTTTATATGTACATTTACCAAGTGTGTATTCATGCAACAGTGTGTGATAGACACTGTCAGACAGTTTGACCTTGCGTACATACCCCTTGTCACACACAGGTAGCCTTCAGACATGTCACCTCAGTGTTGTGTAGTACCACAGGCTCATACATATGGAATAGTTTACTGGAGTACTGTCACTAGGTCCCTCACAAGCTTAGCCATTATATTGACCACAACAGATTCATGTGTCAGCACCTGTTACCCCTGACATTTCTTTCCCATACACTCAACCCTGATGCAGTTGGTGAGGGCATGCATAGTACTGTGTACGATAAGTTTGTGGTATGTATTCCTGAGTCCACAGGGTGAAACAGGGAGACAAAATGGTATATCCTTTGCATACACACAATAAAGACTGACACAGGGGGTGTGCATACAGTAAAACAAACACAGTTGGCAATAGACAGATTGGTAAACCAACATATCCACTTTAATGTACTTTAGTGCTACATATACATGTCATGCCTCACATAGATTATATGCATGGGACATAACCCACTGCCTCTTACAACACATAGTGTTGTGAATGCCTTCATGGATAGTGAGATAACCCACCAGAAATAGCAACTGGAGTAATCTATTACTCCTACAAGCCTGGACAAGTCATAGGGTAACAGACGTTGTATCAGCATGATGTTTCAGTCAGGTATGATATCTAATGCTGGCATGTGTGTCAGCACATGAACTGTGGATGATTTGGCAATAATATTACATACATGGCCATTATTAGGGGACGTAGACCACATATGGGTTGCAAACATCCAGATATTCCATAGACATCTGTACAGATGACTGGTATGGCCTGTGCAACAGTTTAACATGCTGCATGTGAGGCAGATGCCATTAACATGCTATATAAAGTAATGCCATCGGGAGGTGGTAAAGAGGTGTGGATGGTACACACATCAAAAATGGTATAACCCACACAGGATATAATTCTCACTCAAACACATTTGCCAGTATTGAGATTAACCCCCCTACCTATCTAGTTATTTCTACTATAGTGTTACATAGTTATCAGATGTGCCATGGAGCTTATATGAATTCACTTTATCCCAAGGTACTTCTAATGTGAATGACATCGCTAGGCCTTGTAAATTAGGGTGATGAGAAGTGTACAGGGTGGTACACAACCCAAAATGGTATAAACTACACACCATATGATTCTCAACCCAAACACACACACACAAACACAGTTGCCAGTATTGAGATTAGAACCCCCTACCTACTTACTTATTTCTACTATAGTGTTATGCAGTTATCAGATGTGCCATGGAGCTTATATGAATTAACCTTACCCCAAGGTGAATGACATCAGCAGGCCTTGTAAAGTAGGATGATGAGAAGTATACAGGGTGGTACACAACTCAAAATGGTATAACACACAGACACACACACACACACACACACACACACACACACACACACACACACACACACACACACATAAAATAGGGCACTGGGTGGGAAACTTATAAAAATACTTCTTACAGACATACACACACACATCTATACACATACACACACACACGCACACACACACACACACACACACACACACACACACACACACACACACACACACACACACACACACACACATTTGCTGGATCTGAGAGTAGAACCCCTGTCTATCTAGTGATTTGTACTATAGTAAATAAACCAACAAAAGAGAGCAAAGTGCTTGGAGAGAGGATAAATAGCCAAAAACTTTAATATAAATTTGCCAAAACCGATAATAACATGAACGCCTTTTACCACACTTGCGTTTTTGTCCTTTTAACTGGACTTCATCAGATATAATGATTTTAATCATTAACCACCTTTATACAAATCATTAAAACCTTTGACCAATAAAATTAACCTTTTTCATTTTAAATGAACAAATTATACTTCATTGGGCTCATTAATAACAATAATCAATATTACCTCACTTCCTCTTAAAACTTTGTCATATTTAGTAAAACAAATTTTTAAAAAAATATATATATATATTTAAATCACTGTTTCATATCATGATATCAATCAAAAGTCACTTAAAAACACCACATTAAAAAATAAATGAATTTGAATAAAAAACAAGTAGGTTGAATAACTAATGAAATTTAAAGCATTCTTCTGTTTAAGGAAAGTGTGCATCCCTGATCCTACAGTGCCACCTTCTGCTATTTTCAGATATTACATCATCTCTATTACCATTTCTTATAGCTTAGCTGCGGGACTCCTCCTGTGAGTCCCTCCGTGCATGTGGGACCTTGGCAATGGTGGTGGGCTGTGTGGCCCTTCCCTGTGCTGTTTCTGCTGCAGCTGTTTCCACACGATCATATTGTGTAGCAAGGCACATAATATGAACATGTGTACATATGTGGCTGGAGAGTACTACAAGGCTCCACCAGTTATGTCAAGGCAGCGGAACCGTGACTTGAGCATCCCAAACACACCCTCTATAATAAGCCTGGTCTGTGGGTGTTCCTCATTATGGCTTCTTGTATGGGTGTGTGTGCATTTCTTAGGTTCATAGGTTCATAGGTTTACACTAGGCTATCTGCCCTAAGGCATTTATAAGCCTAGCCCAAAGTATTGTGGCTTACGCCACCCCTTATGTTAAAAAATACTGTGCCCATTAGTTTGTTGTGCCTCTGTCCAGCAGTGACACAGAGATGATTCCCGGGGTAAACCTACGATCTCCCATCCACCGGTCAAGATTTCTCTTGAACAGAGCCAGCGAGGTGCTCTGCCTCACATGGACCGGGATTTTATTCCACAGCATAGGGAGTCTCTGGGTGACAAATCTATCCCTCCAGCATGTCCTAT
This sequence comes from Protopterus annectens, assembly GCF_019279795.1. NCBI lineage: Eukaryota > Metazoa > Chordata > Ceratodontiformes > Protopteridae > Protopterus > Protopterus annectens. The sequence continues at coordinate 682,042,396 of NC_056741.1, read as the reverse complement.
TTATATCCGTGCTAAGGGTTAAGTTGCTTGCTCTAGTGGATCTGGTAGATTTGAATTTTTTGAAGTGGAGCATGTCCATTAATTCAGGGTTAGACATGGCCTTGTATGTCAGGCACAGGTCACCTCTGAGAAGGCGGTATGCGACTGAATAGAGCTGGAGTTTCTTCAGTCTGGCAGCATATGGCAGATTTTGGAGTCCCTTTATCCTTTTGGTGAGGAACGTTTGGGGTCTCTCCAATTGCTGCAGGTGTCGGGTGAGATACATCCCGAATGGGGCATTGTATTCGATCATTGGTCTGATAAGTGAAGAGTACAGGGGAACAATGACCTCACTTGATCTGGATGTGAATCCCTTCATGATCAGGTGGGCAATGTAGAAGGTCTTTTTAACCACTTTAGCAATGTGAGTGTCAAAAGAAAGGCCACTGTCAACCTGGGTCCCCAGGTCCCTGATAACCTCTTCTGTGCTTAATGGATTGCCACCTATATGGTAGCTTGTGGTTACCTTGTTTTTCCCGAAGGGTATGACTATACATTTTTTGGCATTTAACTTCAGGCCATGGCTCTGGCACCAGTTATCAGTTTCCGTGAGACCCCTCTGAAGGATATCTGTGTCCGATGTACTTTCCACTATGGCACCCAGTTTGCAGTCATCTGCAAACTTTGTCAGCCATAGTCCTCCTATGTTTGCCTGTACTTCTGAGAAGTAGATGCTGAACAACAGGGGGCCAAGGACTGAGCCCTGTGGGACACCACTTGTGACCGGCTTGGAGTCTGACATGGCGCCAGCAACTCTAACCCTGTGGGTTCTGTCCTTTAGCCAGTTTTTCAACCCATCTTGTGACATATGCGTTTACATTTAAGCTTGTAAGTTTCTCTATAATACCCGAGTGGGGTATTGTGTCGAAAGCTTTTGCAAGGTCAAGGTAGGCTGTATGGACTGCCTTTCCCTCATCAATGGCCTTGGTGACTGTTTTGAAGAAGTCGACGAAGTTCAAAAGGCATGATCTGCCCTTGACAAAGCCAAACTGGGTTGGGTCCAATGTCTGCAAGTCCCCTATGTCTTTGTTTATGAGTTCCATTATGATCCTCTCCATAGCTTTGCAGACTAGGCTTGTTAAGCTTATGGGGCAGTAATTACCAGGGTCCATAGAGGCACCGCCTTTGTGGAGTGGGACCATAGTTGCCGTACGCCACTCCTTGGGCACGTATCCTGTGGTAAGGCTAAGATTAAACATCTGCCTTATATGCGGGATTAGTTCCTCATTGAGTTTGTGTAGCACACAGCCGGGGACACCATCCGGTCCCATTGATGCTGTGTTTTTAGCTTTAGAGAGAGCAGCTTTCACCTGCACATTTGAGATGTCTGGGAGGCTACACTCCACTGGGATAGTTATCTCTCCTTTTGGGGGGGGGAGGGGGGTGAAGTTTGCACTGAACCTGTCTGCCAGTATGTTGGCAATGTCTGTGGGTTCAGTGATTTTTGTATCATTTTGGACTAATTCTGCGCATATCTGGGAGTTTCCACCCAGGTTTCTAACATAGCTGAAGAAGGGTGTCATCATCCATGGCGCCAGTGCATATCCAGCATCCCCCACAGATGGCCATATGGGATGTCCCCACTGGCAAATGCCTGGTACAGCTGTGACAAATGCCAGATGTGGGATTTATAATAGCTTCCAGGTCTGCCAGTGCACACATTTATGATAATGGCCTGGGCATTGCACATGACCTGACAGTTGATGGAGGGGAAGCCCTTGCAGTTTATGTAGACCCTACCCTGTTCACTGGGTGGTGCTTTGATGTGGATGTGAGTGCAGTCTATCGCACCTAGTACTTCCGGGTATTCTGCTACACTGTGGAAGAAACACATATTGCCAGTCCTCTCCTCACGAGTATTGGGGAAGTAAATGTGCTCACCGGTATGTGGTAGGATGGCATCCATGAACTGTTGGGAGTACCCTGTATGTGGATGCCTGTGAGACCCCCATGATGTCCCCAGTAGGTCTTTAGAAAGTACCTGTAGCTAGTATTCTTAAGGCTACACATACCTTGGTATCCACTGGGATGGATTCCCCTCTGTTGGCTCTGGGTCTGTGTTGAGGCCTGATTTGCTGAATTATGTCCACTCTGTAGTGCACTACCATCTCCAGATCATGTAGCCTCTTGTAAATTTCCCTGAGTCTGAACACTCTTCTTTTCCTCCTCGGTCTGTGGTTGCTCGTAGCACTATCTTCCTTACTGCCCACAGCCTCTAGCACATACCGATAGATAAAAGCAATGGCAGCCTCTAACATTTATTCAGTTAAAATTCCCCTGCATGTGTACACCAATGGTGCAGAGTTTGTGGGAGAAAACAGACTGTAAGGTGTTTCCATAGCTTATACTGTTGTGCTGCAGATGTTGTCTGTATGATTGGCTGACTATGATGCATTCCCCCTGCTACCCATGCTATTTGCACTTGATTGCTTTTATTCTGCTATTTTCCTTTTTTTTTCTTCTTTCTTCCCCAATCCATTTCAGCCCCTTTTAAGCCCCAAGGTGTGCCTCATAATCTCAGTGCCCAAATGTAAACAGTCCTGGTATTTCTGTTTTTTTTTTGTTTGTTTTTTTTGTTTTAGATCCAGTGTATGCCATGCAAATCCGTTTAGGTAATGTAAACACTGAGACTGGCCCTCCCTCGTAGCAAACATGCTCTTCATTTCATGGAATAACTCAATACAGTTTGAGACATACCCCCTTGCTATGCTTAGCTAAGCTTATCTGGGGGCCATAGGGCTCCAATGTGCTTACACCAAGCATGACACACCACCTTTTCATGTCTGCTGCTCATCCTGCTTACACCACTGCCTTATAGCACCTACATGGTTAGGTACAGTTTGGCACTTAAAACATTTTTTGTGATTCAGTAAATTTCCCTCATTAGCATACCCCACTGCCTTAATCCCTATTTACTGCACTACACCGGAGCCTTTACCCTTAGCAAACACTGTTTCCTGGTATTGCTTTGATTCTGCATGCCATAGACTATATGCAGATTTCAATTAAAATTGCCTTTTCAACTTTTTCTTATATTTTTGGCACAATCCCTTTTGTGCACCTCTGCCCTATGCTTAAATGTCCAAGAGCGGCCAAAAAAAACTTTTATTTTTATAAACTTAAAACGCTTTTCCATGCCAATGGTCATATATTTGGCCATTGGCATGTCTAAAGAATATAATACATACTTTTATTTGAGCTGTCATGCTTCTGTTTTGATTTTTTGCAGAAATGTATTCGGCTAGTAGCTGACTACATTTCTGCAGGTAGCACTATTCCTGCATGTGTGTCTGACTGCTTCCTGAATCACTAATTCACCTCATTTGCATGGCTTTCACCTGCAAATGAGGTAATTATAATTATTCAGTGGTGTCCATGAAAGAGTAGTGCTGCCAAGCTCACGGACATCCCCAAGCTTGTTTACTGGATTGCTCGATGGCCATATTCCATGCAGGAGTGGCTGTACTCTTCTTATATTCCATGTAAGGTTTATTGAATCCTGGGGTCTATTTCATCAGGAAGTATAATAAAGTGTGACATAACTGAAAAATTAAAATCACAGCCAAAGCTTCAAAATGCAAGTACAGAGGTGTGTTTGCTAACTCAAGTGATTTCGTTGCAAACATTTTTTAGAACGATACTAATATAAATACAGTGAAAATGAGCAGTGTTTTGTGTACCAAAAGGAATAGAGTCTTTGTTAAAATGTTGTCCTTGGGTGCCAGACCTTTATGGAACACACTAGTGAGCAGCACTTTTGTATGTAATCATTAATGTACAAAGACTGCATTAGAAGAATGAGATTGTGGTGTGTTGGGAATTCCTCTTTTGTCTGACATGCAGTGATCTCAGAACTGGTGAATAACAGTAGAAGGGGTGGGGGGATTCATCCACCAACACTGTGTGATGCAAGAGGTTTCTTGCCCTCCTTCAAAATGCTTCTTTTACTGATTATTTGTAGTCTAACAGTTTATGCTTGAGAGTCCATTCTGTTTTTTTTTTATTATTTACAATAGAGAGACTTAATCACAAAACAAATGCTTCTTTATTAGGATGCCATTATCCTTTTAAGACAGCTTCTGATTCCACTTACTTAAAGGGAAAAAAGCTGTATTCACTTAATTCCCTACAATGAAGCTCCTTTGAGTTTTTATTCTAAGTTCCAGGGGGTGAGGCCTGAGCCTATTTAAAAAAAAAAATAACTGCACTCTCTTAATTTTTGCCTGACTGAATTATTTTATATACTTGCTGACATTGTTTGCTGTTTTCTGATGTTCTGAAACTGTTCCCCCCTATTCCTCTGGTGGTGTTAAAGTTAATAAAACTGGTTTAACAGCTTTTGTGTTATCTGATTGTTTCAAGGCTTGCTGATTTAAAAATAGTCCCTGTTTGTAAATTCCTGCATACACTGTTAGAATAGCCTTGTGTTCTGACTGAAGAGTGCTTATCAAACAATCTGGAAATATATCGCTAATAAATATATTTCTTGGCACTTTAACTTTTCAGAGTTCTGCATTGTCTTAATTTTTGCCTGACTGAATTATTTTATATATTTGCTGAAACTGTTTTCTGATCTGTTCTGAGACTGGTTGTTATAGTTGGTGGCTTTGCAATTGCCCGCCTTTACTGTAAATTTGATCTGAGACACTCCTCCAAGTCTAGTGTTCATTCTACCTGAAACAAAGAGAACATTTGTGAAGGCTAACCCACTTAGGTTCTTAACCTTGAATTATCTTTTGCTCCTCCTTCCTCCCTTTGCACTTTACTAGCAAAAAAAAAAATCTCCTTGTGTTCTGACTGAGTGTACTTCTCAGCTGATAAGTATATTTTTTGGCACTTTTTAACTGTTCAGATTTGAATAAAATAACAACTGAATTTAGTTCAGAATACATTTTGAATAAATTGCATTTATTTAAACTGTATTTGCTTTAATACTGCTACACACTCAAGTGTGCTAGCTTACACTGCACTTGAATTGTATTTAGTGCTGTTTTAGCTGCTTTCTGAAAAAAATTCTAAACTTGTTTCCTGCCTTTCTTGTAACTAGTCTAGTCCAGATAGAGATTTGCTGTATCCAGGACTTTTGGTAAACTTCTGAGCCCCCAAAACCTTTCTGTGTTGGACAGAAGCCATCTAGCTTATCAGTGGGAATGGTAAGCACTAGGTAGACTATCTACCACAAGAGGAGTTGTTTCTGGGCCAGTAATTGTAGTTTATTGGCTGTTTGGGAAGTTTTTCCATCTCTTTCAACTTTCTCATTTAAAAGCCTGTGTTTGTACTTGTTTTCCACCTTTCCTGTAATTAGTCTAGTCCAGATACAGATTTACTGCATCCAAGACTATTGCTAAGCTGCTGAGCCCCCCAAGCCTTTCTGTGTTGGGGGGAAGCCTTCTATCTTATCAGTGGGAGTGTTAAGCACTAAGTAGCCTATCTACCACAAGAATAGTGGTTTCTGGCACATAAATTGTAGTTTATTGGCCGTTTGGGCAGTTTTCTCCATCCCTTTCAACTTTCTGGTTTAAAAGCCCACATTTGCACTTGTTTCCTGCCTTTCCTGTAACTAGCCTAGTCCAGATACAGATTTGCTACATCCAGGACTGTTTGTAAGCTTCTGAGCCCCTCAGCCTTTCTGTGTTGGAGGGAAGCCTCCTAGCTTATTGGAGGGAAGCCTTCTAGGTTATCAGTGGGAGTGGTAAGTACTAGGTAGCCTATCTACCAAAAGAGGAGTAGTTTCTGGCCCAGAAATTGTAATTTATTGGGTGTTTGGGCAGTTTTTCCATCTCTTTCAACTTTCTTGTTTAAAAGCCTGCATTTGCACTTGTTTCCTACCTTTCCTGTAACTAGTCTAGTCCAGGTACAGATTTGTTGTATCTAGGACTGTTTGTAAGCTTCAGAGCCCCCAAGCCTTTCTGTGTTGGAAGGAAGCCTTCTAGCTTATCAGTGGAAATGGTATGCACTATGTAGTCTATCTACCACAAAAGGAATGATTTCTGCCCCAGAAATTGTGGCTTATTGCCATTTGGGCAGTTTTCTCCATCTCTTTCAACTTTCTGGTTTAAAAGACCACATCTGCTCTTGTTTACCACCTTTCCTCTCACTATTCTAGTCCAGATACATATTTTCTGTAGCCAAGACTGTTTGTAAGCTACTGAGCCCCCCAAAGATTCATGTGTAGGAGGGAAGCCTTCTAGCTTGTCAGTGGGAGTGGTTAGTACTAGGTAGCCTATCTACCACAAGAAGAGTAGTTTCTGGCCCAGAAATTGTAGTTTATTGGCTGTTTGGGCAGTTTTTCCATCTCTTTCAATTTTCTGGTTTAAAAGCCTGCATTTGCACTTTTTCTGCCTTTCCTGTAACTAGTCTAATCCAGATAAACATTTGTTGTATCCAGGACTGTTTGTAAGCTTCTGAGTGATGCCAAGGTCTGCTCTTCAATTTTTTTCCTTAGATTTGCTAGCTCTCTCCTCTCCTGCACTCTAGCAGACTAATTATAGCAATTATTGTAGCACACAAAAGTGCTACCAGAACTAAACGTTCTACAAGGAAACAGCTCCAGTACTTATTATTAATGTCCAAACCTCCAGGCATGTCTACAGGTCATTTCCCTGTGTGAACCTGGGCATCCTGAGGCAATTTAGCAACTGGCTCATGTACACTGACAACCCTCTCCTCTTACCTCCCAACACTCAGACTTTTGAGAGATGCACTTATATATCCAAATTGGAAGCCATGCATTCTCCAGCCAAGACCGAAATAGCTGGTCAAGAGGAGAAGGTCATCACTTGCACCAAACCACATGGAACACATAGCCCTCCAGAACACAAACCAGCACTGTCTTCACATAAAAACACAAACCACACACCCACTTTCACTGAGGCTATCAATAAAAATCTGCCCAAACAGCAGAGACCTCCAAGGCAGAAACATACTCAACCACCACTACACAAGACTAATCATGAAACACATAACTCTCCTAAACAGTGTGCAACTCGACCAAAGCCTCTAAGGCAAAACAGCATGCCCAAAACACCAGTCATAGGTGACTTGACAGTGTGGCACACTGATGTTCCACTCACTAGGTTGAACAAGGAAAAAGTGACAGTCAGCTGCCTGTCAGGCACCAGGATCTACCACATAATGCACACACTCAGATCCCCCAACAACAGGTACAAATATGACTCTGTCATTGTACATGTGGGTGTGAATGACCTAAGATGTACCTTCCTGGACTACATGAAAAGAGACTTGGAGGAGCTGTCGGATTATGTAGCCCAGGCAGGTATGACCCTAGCATTGAGCAGCATCCTACCATCACCCAGAATGATACCACAGTACAAGCAGAAAATGATTGATTTCAACAACTGGATAAGTTTCTGGTTCATTCTAAGGGGATCCAGTATCTGTCTGCCTAAGATGACATGATTGACAGAGCTCGATGCTTTGCCAGAGATGGCCTGCATCTGTCATCCCTGGGCTTCCGGATACTGGCCAAGGCTCTTGCCAACCCTATAGTGCCTTTTTTTAGGTGGTGTTCCAAAGACCAAATCACCACCATAATAGCTACAAAGAAATGCAATCTAAGGGTAGTGTTGCTCAATACTAGAAGTCTAAATCTCCTTAAAATGGAGAACATCAACATTTGTGCTGGAACAGAGACCTGGTTTAAGGCAGCAGAAAGCACACCAGGCTATACATTATTCCAGACCTTTCAGCCCCAGAACTTGGACTGAAGCTCCAAATATGGTGATGTTTCCATATTCTTAAAGGATGCGCACACCTCCAGACTAACATAACGAATCTGAGATACTTCAGGTGCAGCAAACATTGGGTAAGACAGCGATTCAGGTCGTAGCCTGCTATAGGTCCCCAACCATGTCCCAGGACTCACACTCCATGTTCCTAAGCACCCTGGAGAATATTAGGGTCCAATCTAACATTCTCATACTGAGCGACTTCAACTACCCCTCCATTAACTGGGAAATCTACTCATGTACGAATACACTTGCCCAACGCTTTCTGGAATTCATTAAATCCAATGCCTTGTACCAGCTCATTCTTACCTCCACTAGAGGAAGCAACATCCTTGACCTGGTTATTACTAACATGGGTGACCATTGCTCTACAACAATAGTGAACTCCCTGGTTAGATCTGACCACAAACTAATCACCTTGGAAATCCACATCCCTCCCACTCCCCCACAACGGTAACCACCATGAAAAACTTCTACAAAGCTAACTTTGGGCTCCTAAAAACAGAGGTGGCTAACTTCATGGCACCCAAGCAGATGGAGAATAGTTGCATGACTGCTGAATCATACACCAATGCACTGTACGAACACATACACAGATGCATGGATCACGCCATACCCAATAGAGCCAAGACGCTCTCCTCAAAAAAAAAGGAGCCAATCTGGTGGTCTCCTGCCATTAGCAAACTCTACAACAGAAGGAGGAATCTGATGTGGAATAAGGTAAAGTCCTAAGAATGGAAAAACTCCCTTATCAGCCTCAACAAAAAGTTGAGATCTCTCATCAAATCCTCTAAAGCTAGCTATGAAAACAAAATTGCAGCAGATAGTAAAGACACAAGCATTCTATAGTTATACAAAGAATCTCCATGGAAATACGCAGATTTGTTCTGAGCTACTGCACAATGGTACCGAGCCAACAGATATTGTCAATATACTGGCCGGCAGATTCAGTGCCAATTTTACCCATCTCATCCCCAAAGGACCAATCACAATACCAGTGGATTGCCAGGCACTCAGTATTACTGCTGCACAGGTTAAAACAGCATGGCCAAGGCCAAGAATACAGCTTCTATGGGACCTGACAATATCCCCAGCTGTGTTCTACATGAACTACAGAGTGAACTGGCACCTCCCTTATGTGCCCTGTTCAATCAAAGCCTCACCTCATACTTTGTCCCTACAGAATGGCGCACTGCTACAGTCATCTGTCTCCACAAGGGAGGAGCAACTACAGACCCTGGGAACTATCGCCCCATTAGCCTGATGAGTCTGATATGCAAAGCTATGGAATGCATCATCATGGACCTAATAAACAAGGCTATAGGGAATTTCCAAACTGTGGATCCTACATAGTTTGGTTTTGTGAAGGGTAGATCATGCCTACTCAACTTGGTTGACTTCTTTATGTCTTTGATACCATTCTCCACTCAGGAATCATAGAAAAACTCACTAAGCTAGGCATCGACCCCTATATCACTAGGTGGGTTGCAAACTGGCTCACAGACAGAACCCACAGTGTGAAAGTAGCTGACTCCAAGTCAGACTGTCGACCAGTCACTAGTGGAGTCCCACAGTATTCGGTCCTGGGTCCTCTCATGTTTGGTATCTACATCTCTGAAGTCCAGGCCAACATGGAGGGGCTCTGGCTGATAAAGTTTGCAGATGATTGCAAGTTGGGAGCTGTTATTTACTTCATAAGTGATGTTGACATCCTACAAAAAGGCCTCGATGAGACCAACGACTGGTGTCAAAACCATGACCTTAAACTCAATGCCAAAAGCTGTGTCATCATCCCCTTGGGGAAAACCCAGATCCCTTGAATTACCACATTGATGGTAGTCCACTGAACACAGAAGGCATTATAAGCGATCTGGAAACTCAGGATGACAGCAACTTCTCTTTCGACCACCACATTGCCACTGGGGTCAGAAAGTCCTTCCATGTGGCGCATCTCATTACTAAGGGTTTTCCATCCAGGAAGAAAGAGGTCATTGTCTCCCTCTACTCTTCCCTCATTAGGCCAATCATATAGTACAATGCCCCATTTGGCATGTGCCACCTGCAACAACTGGAAATGCTGCAAAAGTACCTCACAAAGAGGATCCTAGGCCATAAACACTTGTCCTATATGGACAGTCTCAAAAAACTCCAACTATTCTCTGTCTCATATCATCTACTTAGAGGCGATCTCTGCTTGACTTACAAAGCCATATCTGACTCAGCTCTGTTAGAAATGCTACATCTAAAGAAATCCCAATCCCTCCACACCACACACTCCGGAGACCTCAACCTCATTACCACAATTAACAGAACACGCGGGAAGGAGACATTCATAACCCAGTGGCTGCCCATGCTATGGAATAGACTTCCCATACATGTCAAGCAGAGCACCTCACTGGCCCACTTTAAGAGAAATCATGACGAGTGGATGGGAACTAGAAAATTCATCCTGGGGATCACTCCAGTGGCTCTACTCGACAGAGGCACTAGGAACTAAGGTTGGGTGGCACGATGCCAGGGTAATCCTATGCACTAAGCTTGTAAAGGCTCCAGGGCCATTAGCCTAGTGCACACCTATGAAACTATGAACCTATGACCTTATTGCCTCACAGTTCAAACAAATATTCAAATCTCTAGAGTAAATCCAGAAGTATTATTAAGAAATTGTAAATGGAAAGCTGTTTAGAGCAGAGTAACATTTATAGAGGTTGCTGTTGTTCAATAAGTCTTAAACTGAATTTTATAGGCTAAACTATATACAGTAAATATTCATTTTATAATGTTAAAGAAGCAGTTTATGATATCTCAGTTACTATTCATGCAACTCATACTGCAGGCAGCATTGTCTTCATACAGTTGTGAGGTTTCATATGAGGCTAAGCAGTTCTATCTCTCTCACTCATTTGCTGAGATATTTAGAGAAATATGACCATTATTACAGTAAAAATAAATAGTATACATATAATAATTAATATTTCATTAGCTCAACTAGACAGAGGTTAAATATAATTTCAGTTGTGTTTGCCATAATGTTATTTATAACATGAACTGGAGATTCAATAAAGCCTACACAATAATTTTGATGCAATGCTCATATGGCCGCGAAAAGTTTTAGATTCGGTAAACTCCGCATAGCGGCACATACTCATAGGCAAGCATGGAAATGTTCATGGCATGCACATTACAGCAGAAGTAATGTATTTTGTGCTAATGAAGCAAACCAACAATGTGGAATGATTCAACAACCTCTAAAGCAACTGTGTAGACTCCACATTTGTGTTGGACATGTATTCCAAAACTTCCCGATTACAGCCACTGAAAGGAGTCTACACTGAAACAAGAGCAAGCAAAAGTTTTTACATTTGTACAGAGCTGTCCTTAACATGTAACGCCATACATTTTATAACCTAATTACACATTGTGGATGCTAGAAAATCAGAGTAACAAATAGAAAAATGCATTTTTAAGTGCCATGATATGAATGCAGCTTCAGTCCCCCACCCCCAAATGAAGAATATATTCATAGTAATGCAGGCTGCTAAAATGTTTAAATGTCATGAGTAAGACTATTATACTCTGTTGTAAGCATATGCATTATGTAGCTGATGGATTACAGTCCCATTTTATTAAAACATGTATTCCCCTGAGCAGATATATAGGCAAAGTAATACCCTCCCTTGTGTTTACTACATTGGGCTTCTGTGCAGTTTCCCTGCCTACACATTTATGAACCATGTAGATTCTGGGCTATCAGCACAGTGAAGATGCAAATGAGGTCAAAACTCATTAGAATTGTTGAATCCCAAAAAGAGTAACTGTGTAGGGATGTTCACTTTATGTAGGCACTTCCACAGTTTCCATGTTGAATGCATGGCAACAGTGAATGCTGACATCAAGGGTGTGTGTCAGGTGGTTTACTATTGAATATGTGAATGCACTTTGTTCGAACGGCCACCCCATCGATGCGTTTGCATGAACCGAAAGCGCGAAAACTGTTTGCTAGCGAAACCCATTCGACGTTCGACATTACCGGCCGCACAATACCTTCACACCCATGCTACCATGGGTTAGACAGGGGCGAGGTTTTTCCGTTCGCACATTTGGGATTCGGTGTGCTGACGATCGCATTTTCGATGTCGTGCAAGTCGAGTCGCCCATGTAAGGCTCGACATTGCAATAGTAAACCGTGTCAGGTTACACTTGTAAAAGTGAACAAGTAGTGCATGTAAGCAGTGCACAATTCCCAAGTTCTATGTCATCCTCATTATTTGGTTGTTAAAATGTGTGGTCTCTGTCCGGTTTAATTATTTTTTTTTCTTTGCCATTGTTTGTGGGATAAGGTGCTTAGTGCAACCATGAGAAGTAGAGGAATGAATGCCAGGTTTTTCTGGACAGTTACATAAATATTCCTGTGGTGGCACATGTATGTGTTAGGGCTGGACTACACATGGTTCGACTACAGGGTGTGAAACGTTTTCTTCACTTTTTATGGTCCATGTATGTGCGATATCATGAGAACGGAGGAAACAAATATCATTTTAGCCTATGCTTACCTTATTTATGAGAAGGTGTGTAAAGGTGGGCGGAGGTGCACAGAGGTGTGCATAGCGCACTAATAGGTAAGCAACAGGAGTGTGTAATAGATGCTAATTATAGCATAAGCAGGTGAACTGCATGTTAATCAACCAATCCAACACAGTGGAGCTATTCAACAATGTACAAAACATGTATGTAGCCTCCATTCTGGTTTTTCCTTATTCCTTTAATACCATTGGAGTAGAGACAAGAACATTTTAATTGACACAATGCTAGAGGCTGCTGCAGTGATTCTACATTTATATGTGCTAGAGGTTGAAGCCAGTGCTGCTGGTGCTGTTGACAATAGGCCTAGGCTGAGAAGTTGAGGAGTGCTCAGGCTCAGGGTAACTTTTCAGGTGCTACATGAGCTGTAGATTGTAGAGTGATTCAGGGTGGAGACGGACACATTACAAGAACTCTGAGCTCTGCCTCCCTCAACTCAGAGCCAGAGCCAACTGAGTGAAACCCATCCAGTAGAAACTGAGGTATGTCTAGCCCTTAGAATATTAGCTATAGGTACTTTTCAAAGACCAACTGGGGACATGATGGGTGTGTCACAGGCATCAGCCACCAGGATCCTCCACCAATTTATGGATGCCATGCTCATACATGCCAGTGAGCACATATTTTTCCAGCATAGTTCTGAAAAGAGGGCCAGCAATATGTTACCATCTTACCATGCAGCACATTACGATGAAGTACTAGGTGCCATAGATTGCACTCATGTACACATTAAGCACCACCTGGTGAGCAGCATAGAATCTAAATTAACTGCAAGGGATACCACTCCATCAACAGCCAAGTCATGTGTAATGCCCAGGGAATTATCATGAATGTGTTTGCTGGCAATCCTGGAAGTTATCATGACTCCCATATTTGGCACACATCACAGCTGTACCAGATGTTTGCTTGGGGAAAATCCCACAGAGCTTTTTACTTGGGAATGCTGGCTATACCATGGAACCATGGCGGATGACACCCATCAGAAGTGCACACACACCCAGGGAAAAACATTATAATGAGGCACACGCTCAAACTAGAGACATCACAGAGTATCTGTTTGGGCTTCTGAAGTCATTGTTCCAGTCCCTAGATATATCCAGTGGAGCCTTGCCATCTAATCCATGAACATGTACACAAATATTCACAGTATGGGCTATGCTCCACAATCTGTTCCTATGGAAAGAGCTGCAGCAGGATCAGCAAGGGGAAGTGACACATACCCACCACCAATGCCTAGGTCACCACAACCACAGCCAGAGGGGACTCAGAGGAGGAATCCCCAGCTGCTGTCCCTGTAGGCAGATGTAGGCATGCTCAGTATGGCCTTACTTTGGCCAAGAGATAATTCATAGTAAATTCACTGATGACCTAAGGACCTAATACCTTTTTCCTACTTGCATACATATAGTAAAACTGATGCCAGGCAACTCACATAACTTTTACCTCCCCATATATTGGTTGTGTACTGCTTACATCAGACAGAGTCAGCCCTGAACTAAAATGTGTCAACTGCTGACTTTGCAGGGTAAGTCCTGAACCTAGAGTGTATTCTTTAATAACATTCTGGCATATCCTTCTATTTCCTAACTTGGTAAAGTAAGCAAGTAAATATTGTTGGATTTGTACAGAAAGTACCTTAACATATGACACCAGACACTTATTTTACTTATATTTGTCCATTAGTAATTAGTAGGCCTCAGGCTTGAAAGATTCACACAGTCATACCTCTGATGAATACTGATGTTCCCTGCATGGCCTCAGTTTAGCACCGTACCTTTGTACTGGTAAATCATTAAAGACAGAAGTTATAAAGTGATTATACTCATTGCGGTTTCAGACTTCAGACTTGTTTGTGTCATAACGGTAACTGACCTTTGTCCCCCCAAAAGAGGAGTGGACCCTTGTTCCTTCCATAACAGTAACTCAGCTATGCTATCCCCAAAAGAATAGTTTATGCGTGTTTGTGCCATCCAACCTGGACTGCATTTGTTGGCAACTGAATGTCATATTATCCCCAGTTAATATCCTCTCACATGTTAATGCCAATGAAATGAAATGGCATATACACTGCAAGTGTTAGATAACTGATGAATGAGCAAGAGATACAGAAAGGTAAGACAGAGATGTATATTTATAAAAATAATTATGACAGGTTGCATGATGACTAACTGCTCTATGTCCAGATATAGTAAAGAGATTTAAATGTAATGATGGGTTGACAGCAGTGTACATTCTGATGCAGTTAGTTGTGTAAAGAATGACTTCATTTTGTTGATGCAAAGCTGTTTGAGTGGCAAAGAGGATTAAAGCATCCCTCTTATTTTCTGAAGCTGTAATGGTATGAGAGTTCAAATTCTGACATATGTAGAAATTTGCGATATGTTCTATCATTTTTTACTGTGGTTTTACACATTTTGTGTACGTGTCCCTTAGTTTTATTCTCTTTTCCTCTTTGTATTCTTTTAATTCTACTTTTGCTCAGTTTGGCTAAACTTATCTTGTCTGCGCAAAGCACAACATTGCAGAAACAGGGAAAAAACATATTGCCTAGAAAATAGACAGCCAAAAATAGAAAACGGACATATTCAAATTATGCTTTTAGCCATTGCAAAAAGCCAGCCTGTAGTACATATGGGACTGGAATATAGTAGCATGTATATATCACATAATAGTAACTGTGAAACATTAGCAATGTGGCTTGTGTTTGTGCACTGCTTCCCTACGTGCAAGCAGGCCTATCTCACACTTGTGTATACTTTGTTATCCATTGCGTAAATCCAATCCTCGATCCTCTATGGAATTGAATATATGATGTTTTATTATTGGTATTTATTGTCCACAGTACGAGAGGGTACACACTGGTGGGCACCGCATTTGCACAATAGTAAGCAATGCACAACAATGGTGAACAATGTAATTTATAGATTATTAGGTGTACAGGCACTTGTGTAAATGGGCTAGTCAAATGTACCATATATATGATTCTCCTACTCTTACAGTTATTACAACAAGTTTGAGAAAACAGTTGTGTATGTTGCACGCAATTGCTATGATCTGCAATCTCACAAGAGTAAAACAAAATTTGCATACCCTGTACTAGAAACCTGGACGATCTGTACTCCACACCTACACTTAACACCTACTGCCATCAGATTAGTGAGATGATATCTTCTATCTTAGCAGTTATTGTAAGTTTCTCACTGTTAATCATAGCGCTACACCACTTACCTTGTTTGCGTGATGCACAATATTATTAATTGAATGGATCCGGTTCATATGTGTGGCTGCCTGGGCTCAGTCTACAACCTGGGTAGTCCATTCATACAGTTTGTGTTCTGCTGTGCTTCATGCAAACCATGTGAGCACAGCTAAGCATGTTTATGCCAAAAAAGCACATTGCACAAACTCTGGAAAAAAAAAAGAAAAGCTAAATTTAAAACACAACATTGTGGGGCTGTCCACAGTTTTGCAGAATGTCCAGATATCTGCATCGTATTTTTAACCCGTTCCTTGTAAAATGTGTGGTTTATTGTGAAATCACTGAAGATTGCAGTCAATATATAATGACATGCAGTTCTGTTCTGTACTTCAAATCCTTCAGAAAATGCATGCTTCTCCCGTTAGTTTAGTGTTTGTCTAGATTACTGGCACTAAAATGTTGTATGGAATGATCCACATTCATTATACAGGTTTCATGGCCAGCAACACCAGGGTGAGGCACAAAACCTTGCTTGTGCATGCCACACATAATTAACATTCATGACGCAAGCTGTGTGATGTCGCACAATAAGCAGTATCAAGTATGTGAATACACTATGTACAGGCACTGCATGGAACATACATGGAGTTTATTGAATCCCAGGGGAAATCTTTTAATATTTTTATGTTTAGTATGGTGCTGAAATTATTGAACATGAAGTTATTGGGAAACATTAGTGGAAGCTAGGTTAAGAAGGGAGGTGATGATTAGTGATCAGCAGTATGGTTTCATGCCAGGAAAGAGCACTACAGATGTGATGTTTGCTCTGAGAGTGTTGATGGAGAAGTACAGAGAAGGTCAGAGGGAGTTGCATTGTGTCTTTTGACTTAGAGAAAGCATATGACAGGGTGCCTAGAGAGGAGTTGTGGCATTGTATGAAGAAGTCAGGCATGTCAGAAAAGTATATAAGAGTGGTACAGGGTATGTACAAGGGTAGTGTGACAGTGGTGAGGTCTGCAGTGGGAGTGATGGATGCATTTAAGGTGGAGGAGGGATTACATCAAGGATCAGCTTTGAGCCCTTTCTTATTTGCAATGGTGATGGACAGGTTGACAGTCAAGATCAGACAGGAGTCCCTGTAGACTATGATGTTTGCAGATGACATTGTGATCTGTAGTGAGAGTAGAGAACAAGTGGAGGAGACCCTGGAGAGGTGGAGATATGCTCTAGAGAGAAGAGGAATGAAGGTCAGCTGGACTAACACAAAATATATATGTGTGAATGAGAGGGAGGATAGAGGAATGGTGAGGATGCAGGGAGTAGAGGTGGTGAAGGTGGATGAGTTTAAATATTTGGGATCAAAAGTTCAGAGTAGTGGTGAGTGTGAAAGAGAGGTGAAGAAGACAGTACAGGCAGGATGGAGTGGGTGGAGTAGAGTGTCAGGAATGATTTGTGACAGACGAGTACCAGTAAGAGTGAAAGGGAAGGTCAACAAAAGGGTAGTGAGACCAGCTATGTTATATGGGTTGGAGACAGTGGCATTGACAAAAAGGCAGGAGTCAGAGCTTGACGTGGCAGAGCTGAAGATGTTAAGATTTGCACTGGGTGTGACGAGGATGGACAGGATTAGGAATAAGTATATTAGAGGGTCAGCCAAGGTTGGAAAGTTTGGAGACAAAGCCAAAGAGGCAAGATTACGTTGGTTTGGACATGTGCTGAGGAGGGATGCAGACTATATTGGAAAGAAGATGCTAAGGATGAAGCTGCCAGATAACAGGAAAAGAGGACAGCCTAAGATAAGGTCTATGGATGTGGTGAGAGAGGACATGCAGGTGGTTGGTGTGACAGATCAAGATGCAGATGACAGGAAGAAATGGAAACAGTTGGCCTGCTGTGGCAACCCCTAACGGGAGCAGCCTAAAGAAGAAGAATGGTGCTGAAATTATTAATGCAAATATAAACAAGTAATACTTGGTGCCTATAGGTGTCAGTAGCAGGTAACTCCAAAAACACCTGGAGGGGTCACGAGGCTGTAATGAGCTTAATCTTGATGATTAAGAGTACAGGACAGAAGAACAAATCTAAGACTGGTAAGAACAGTGGAGAAGATATAATGCCATCTGTCAAGATGTTGAGCCAGACATTTTTGTAGTGTGACCTGTCACAGTCATACAAAATAGTAAATGTGAACACAGTACTGCAAGTTATACCCATCCTAACTGGAAAACCAGAACTCTAGTAATACAGTTCCACTCAAATCAGAGAAATGAAATGATACTTAAGAAAGCATAGTCCATGAAAACAGTAAATAAATTAGTTCCAGTCAAATCAGAAGTAATTGATTCAATTGGATAACGATTTTGTTCACTATCCCTAAACAAAGGAAACTCATTCTTGTTCAAGTGTTTTGGTTTGATATAGTGCCACATTGCTGTATCTGGTGAGTTGATACATTTTGCACAAGTGAATCTGTATTTACTTGCGACATTTTTTTTAATAAAGAGCTTAGCAAACTTTTTTTATTAAAAATCATTGCCCAAATAAATTTTGTGTTTCGCTGGATGATGTCATATAAGGTGGCTGTCCAGAGACTTTAATGGATGCCTCTCTGTGCATGAGCACCTTGCATCCATTAAACTCTATGGACACCACTCATGTTTTCCCCTATGTTGATGTCATTGAGGTTAAAGATCAGTACTAAACCTCTGAGCTATCAGCATGGGGAAAGCAAATATTGCAGAGATTTGCTCTATTTAAAGTCTGAAAACATTTGGTAATAGGTTGAAGAAGCAGATTGGCATTTTATGCATCACATACAGTGAAAAAAGTCATGATGGTGCAGAGCTAGCTTTGTCGCCTCACAGCAAGAGGTTCTCCCATTCAATTTCTCGGCTGGAGCACCTTCTGTGTGGAGTCTGCATGTCCTCCCCATGGTCTAGTGGCGTTTGAAAGACATGCGTGAATGGGCATGCCTTCTTTGAAGGTTGGGCTTCAGACTGGCACCCCGGCACCGTAAAAATCGACTGCCTATCATTAGTGGACCGGAGTTCTGCTGTGGTGACCTATAACTGGGAAAAGCCAAAAGAAAAACAACAACAACATACAGTGACATAACATTTTATCGGTGTCCTTCAAAACAAGTGATTGCACTTAATTTTGTTTCCTACTTATTTCTCACTCAGTAGTACTGCAGGCACACTGTTATGGTTTATACTTATTTAGAGAATAATCCTGAGTTCTTGAAGGATGACAGCATCATGGTGGTATGAGTAAGAACTGAATGAAACACCATGAGGGAGAAAAGTGTGTTCACAAAGGAATATGGGGGAGGCACAATGTTTTTACATCTGCCCGCCTATATGCTAACCTAAAAAAATGGTATATTTTGGCTTTGAATTATAAATCATTATTATAACGAAAGACTGTATATACAGCAATATGCATTTATAGTTATCCCGTTTCTACTTTCTCAGCTAATTTATGATATAAGTTACTATTTTAAAATTTTCCTTTTCATTTTTTACTTATTTATTTCCTCTCCTCAAAGAATATGAACACATTTTAATTAATATGATATTGTAGATACCATCCCTTGTAGAAGCACTTCAATCCTTCCATCTTCAAATGAGAATCTCAAGGTGGTCCTTCATCAAGCATCTCTGATAAGCTGAGAAAGAAAACGGTTTTCATAATAATCTAAATAGATGCATCAGGCTTATAAAACTTCATACTGAATCATATAAAAAATAGTTTCTTGGCTTTCCAGTAGCTAAAGGATGAAAGGTAGCTTTTGTTTTAGTGTTAGGTGCAGCCGAAGTACTGAAAGTATTTTTGGTATGTTTGGTAGCATAATACACTAACAGTTTATAGTGCACTTATTCTAGTATAATACTGCCTACTACCCAGACAGTTTCTTCTAGTAGGGCCATAAATTAATACATATTGTAACCAGTTATTTTTCCTTGATCACTGGATGACTCTTCCTCAAAGAAAGTAATTCTGAATTAAAAAAAAAAACATGGGAGAATAAAGGAAGCTTGGTCAAGAAAGTCTTAAACGGGCCTGATTGCTTCTTCTTCCTGATGGAGATAGACAAGAAATGGAAATGCATATACATGTAAAATAGCAACTCCTTTGTAGGTCTCTCTAAGGGGTGTGTCTATGTATATATATATATATATATATATATATATATATATATATATATATATATATATATATATACATATATATATAAAAATATATATGGATCTAGGACTTTTGAACGAAAGTTCAAAAACCCAAATCCATTACCACTGAACACACTTTAACCAAAGCGCTTTCATCGAAAAAGTGCTTTGGTTAAAGTATGTTAAAAAAAACCCCACAAAATTTACTTGAGTGCAGGGGGTGAAGCCTCCTGCACCCCCCCACTTTAATATTCTCACTCCAAGGTTGCACTACAGTGGGGAAAAGGGAATTTTCCCTTACCGCACCATAGTATGACCAGAACAACAAGCATACATACGCGAAAGTGCTACTTCGGTGAACAGCACTTTCGCGCAAGTATGCTCACCAAATTGGGATTCAGTGAAAGATGCATTCGAGCAACTGTACATATCCTATATATATATATATATATATATATATATATATATATATATACATATATCTATATATATATATATATATATATATATATATATATATATATATATATATGTATATATAGATATATATGTATGTATATATAGATATATATATATATAGATAGATATGTGTGTGTGTATTATCTCCCAGGCCCCTGCTTACACTTATCAAGGGTATCAAAACTTGTCAGAGATTTGAGATGCATGGCTAGGCTAAAAAGGCCCTTGTGGTCATTAGCTTAGTAAACACCTATGAACTGATATATATATATATATATATATATATGTGTGTGTGTGTGTGTGTGTGTGTGTGTGTGTGTGTGTGTCTGTGTGCGCTTGCTCTGCATTTTGTCGAACATCAGTTTTGTTGACAAACAGTAGGAGAGGTGTTCTATGTTGAATGTACAGATAGCTGAATGGCCAAAATGTCAAATGCATCTTTCTGTGAGACAGGTGAGTGAGGTTTGGAGGAGGTGAGAGTGTGTTTGTGCATATGTTTGAGGGCATTAGGGTTGGAGATAGGTGACGGCATATGTTTTGCATGTTTGTGTGTGATTATGTGTATTTTAGCATTAGGGTCTTGGTTAGGTAAGGAGATAGAGATAGTGATGTTAGTCTATGTTGGTCTGAGTGTGTCAAGTGTAGCCTCCCCCCCACCTTAGTAATGAGTGCTAACCTTAACCCTAATGATACCCCTTCTTCCAACCCTAACCCTACACAACACCTTAAACAATTTCCTATAACACTCCCTTTATTCATACAAATTTGAGGCTACTGTTATGGAGGAGTTTTTTTTGCGAAGATTTGGAGAGGAAATAGTTTTCCTTTTTAGATTGTGTGTAGGTTGATATTTAGGGTGTTCCATATTCTGTATATTTGAACTTCTTAATGATAGCATTTTATATTCAACATTAACATTAAGTATGTTCGATCTTATAGAATGTAACTATATATATATATATATATATATATATATATATATATATATATATATATTAGATATCGATATAGAGATATATAGAAATATGTACAGATAGAGATAGGGGCAGCCACGGTGGTGCAGCTGTTAGCGTTGTTGCCTTACAGCAGGAGGTTCTCTGGTTCGATTCTCAGCTGGGGTGCCTTCTGTGCGGAGTATGCATGTCCCCCCTGTGGTCGTGTGGGTTTTTTCCAGGTGCTTGCAACTCGACACCATAAAACTCCACTGCCAATCATGAGAAGACAGGTGGTCCGCTGTGGCGACCCTTAACCGGGAAAAGCTGAAAGAAGAAGAAGATGTTCAGATAGAGATATATATGATATACTGAAACAGTTATTCCAATAAGTATCCACGCTCTTTGAAAATATCTAGACTAATGCATGCTTTAATATAATTTGGTAGTCTATTCCATGCATTAGTTACTATCTCAGATCAATGTGTACATATATCATGTCTATATAATCTTCTGCAAAAGTTATATGATGATTCTTTGCTACTCTTTGATAACCCCAAACATTCCCAGAGATAGTCTATAAATGTCTTATATACCTGAATAAGGCCTCCTCTTAAATATCTACCTGAGACACTGTACAAGTTCAGATATGTTAATCTTTCATAATGATTTAAATTTTCAATGATGCAATGATTCAGTTAAATTATTGTCAAACTTGTGGTTATACAGGAAGTTTAGTTTTAGAGGTTGCCTTATTTGTTTTCAAATGCAAATAAAATACCTTTATACTATAATTCTAAATGTGTCTTGAAAAACATTAGATTATTGACACCTCTTTAATATTTTGGCAAGGAATTTCATAACTATTAGCTCTATCTTGAAAAAGTCACCTGAATTTTTGATTAATGTCTGACATAGCAGTCAAAAGGTTATCATTTAAACACTTAACAGAATGAAACCAGACCTCAACATCTATAAGCCACTTAATAAAGAAATACATTTTTGAGTCTCTTGTCATAAGATAAATTGTCCTAACATGCTGTCTGCATGATGAAAGTTTTTTGCATATGCTCTAATCTCCTTTCTATAAAACATCCAGAACACAAAAGGAGGCACCGTGTTTCATAACTAGATACACACAAACTGTATATGTTTGATCACTGCATATCTATCCCTGGTAGAAAAGCTACAAATTATAGTTACTTGGTTATAACACTTCCTGACAATGTTATTAACATATACTTCACATATAAAGGACGTGCCCGCTACGATAGCCAAGTCCTTTACTTTAGTAGAAGTATAGCGAACGTGATTGCCCAATGGATAAGGATAATAATGGCTATTGCACCCAAACTGCAAGATTGTACACTTTTCTGTGTTAAATGGCATACCTTTCAGCTGTTCTCACTTGGTCAGAATATCAAGATTTAACTGAAGATAATTATAGTCCATTATGTTAGTAACAACACAGACAACTTTTAAATTGTTGACGAATTTATTTTGCCATACTTGATCAGAAGTAGGGCAATTGATGATAAGCAACCCAAGAAATAGTGGTCCCAATACAGTTCCCGACAGAATTCCCCTGCATACTGTTTTAAAAGGAAAACACCTATCTCTGATTCTAACAAAACTTTCTGTCCAACAGCCAGTTTATTAGCCATCTTACAGAATAAGCATTCATATTCACCTTGCATAGAATATCAATAAAAATGCATAGGGAATTGAACCAAATGCATTGGCCAGAGCCAAATAAGTTAAACCTGTATCCAAAGCTTCATCAATAGAATTTACAACATAATCATAAATACTGATAACATTTGATAGACTTGATCTCCTGAAATACAACCATGCCAAAACATGCTTGCATAAAAAGTAAACATAATCTTAAAGGAAAGACTCATTGCCAAAGCAAAGCACTTTCCCAGAATGCAAGTGAGGCTGCTAGGCCTATAATCATTAACTGCATGACAAGAATTATTTTTGAACAGGAATAGCAATAACCTCTTTACATTAATCTGAGATATAGCCTTCATTCAAAGATCCCTGAGATAAATGTTTTAAGATGGGATACATGTTTTCAGTGATGCATCTGAAAACAATAACCATTTAAACCAACATGAGTAGTGGGTGAATTTATAATAGCATTTAGCCAAACTTGCTTTATATGTACATCCTGCATAAGTGGGAAATCACAAATACATCAATAACTATAAATATAACTTTATTGACTGGGCTATTAAAAAAGACAACAGATCAACCAGTTAATTTGTATAATTTAAATTGATGTATAACATTATTCCTGATGTTTCATCTAATCCATAATTTCACAAGTATTTAAATAAACCTTTACTACTATGCTTTACATTTTTTCCAATTTTATTTCACTAGAAGAATATGATATATGTACTAGATTAGAAAAAAAGACTTTTAAAATCTACTGTAAATTATTTTGTTAGCGATATTTGGATTATCCTTACAATACCTCTATAATGCTTTCTATTTTCATTTTGCCTTTGCAAGTTAATTGTGTTTGTTTTATTTCCATAAGACGGTGCACAGTTGGATCATAGGATTCAGTTAAACTGGACTAACAATTATAAAATATGTCCCAGTTATCTTGTATTGTGAGATCACTCCAGGAAGATTTCCATTCCCAAGAAGCAATGTCTACCTTAATAGATGAAAAATCTAATTTGTACTGTTTCCTAATAACCGCCATTTATTAACATGTGAAAAAGCAGATTAAGTAATTCCAAAAAATACACATAAGTGATCTGACCACCCCAAGCATTATTTGACATTGCAAGACTTAGAGTTCAACCTACCATGCTAAACAACATCTAAAGCAATTTTGCCCCTTGTATGATGTGACTATATGTGAGCAACAATAACACTATCATTTAATATTTTATTCTTAATCTTACATGAGTACATTAGAACAGACCAATCTATATCAAGAACATTTAAATCTCCTGCAATTATATCATTTGTTTTAAAACATTTAATTATATACTGTCCTAATTTATCAAGTCGTTTAGTGATATTTGCAGAATGATGAAATAAGGCTATATTCGTGCACTAATAGTTAATCTAACAGTCAGAAACTCAATTGACTCATCACTGAAGGTTATAGTACATGAAAACATTGTAGAAACATAAATTGAGCTGCCCCTCCACTCCTTTTAAAACCACTAAAAAGCAGTAATAGTCATCAGTTCCCTAACTCGACTAAATCATGTTTCTGATATTAATAACCTATCAAATGAATAATTTACAGCACAGGCCTCAAGTTTGCCTATTTTGTGGCTCCAAAGTCTTGAACAAGTCCAAAAAAAGAAATATTTTGTAACTTGAACATGACTTTGGATAGTGGATATGTAAGAGGCATTATACAGGACAACTGGAAAATTTTAGAGGGTAATCAGAACCTTTCTGCGACGGTTGACCCCCACCCCCATTTTGTGTATAAAAATCACTATAATTTAAAATCATTATTTGCGAGGGTGAAGAAAAAAAAAGAGAAAAGGATTATTTTACACACAAATAAACCATTTAGCATGCACAAATGTGGAAGTTGTACCATTTGTAGGTACATATTAGAGGGACCTTTTGTAAATTTGCCCAGTTTGCCACACACTATTCCAGTGCCTGGTTATTTTAACTGTAAAACCAAAGGTGTGGTGTACATTGGGTTATGTTCTCATTGTACTGCATTTTATATCGGGATGACCAGCCGGGTTCTCTGTGCCAGGATTAAAAAGCACTACTATTGTATAAAAAAGAAGGATAGTAAAAATGAGTTTTTTAAACACACTTTGAAGTGCCCTAACTATAATAAGTTCTTGTTTTCAGTTCTGGAACAGGAAACACTCCGTATAAGGGGTGGGGATTTTAAGACAGAGTTAGAACAAAAAGAAGCACTGTGGAGATTAGGTTAACCTCTGACAAAGCACCAGGGTTGAATGATGTAGTCAACATCGTTTTTTTAAAGAACCACAGGGTTCACTTGAAGAAATAGTTTTTAACAGAATTGTATGTCTTTAATAGTTGAGTTTGTGATGTCACTTAATTGTGGGATGAAGTACTTTCTGTTGGCTTACAGATATTCTTAAACTGAAAGTTTTTTACTGTTAAATGCATTGTTTTCTGATGTAGTCTAACCAGTTCTTGTGGCTTGTTGTGATATTCTGGAAGTTTTAGTCTGTTTTTGTGAAATATTTAAAAATATAATCAATAGATCTAAAGTTGAACTCATGCTCTACCATAAAAATATTTGACTAACTTAGTCAAATGAGTTTCCATCGTCATATTCCCCAAATTATTTAAATGCAACAAATTGTTACAAAAGTAGACTGATTTCCACCCAAAAGTTCCCATAATAGAACAACAATCAATTATTGCTTTAATAACAGTCTTCTAATTAAATTTCCAAGCAACCTAGCTTTCAGCTTTATATGACTATAATATTGAAGAGCAGGCAGAATAGCACTTAAAACTATCTCAAAACCATACATTTTACTCGAATCTATGATCTCTCCTATCACTTTATAAAGAAAGTATCCTCATTTGTTCTTGCAACATCAATGTGTCCACTTACAACAATAACATCATAGCTCAAATGTCCATTGCATGGTTTCTTAATGTTATCTCTTATATCACTCATGTTACAACCAATCAAACATGATACTATGGCTTGATTTCTCTGTACCCTTGGGATTATATTTTTCCCACTTCTCAACATTGAGTCACCAGTTATCAGTATTTGGTTAGAGCAATTAGATAAGTTTATAATAGGATTATTTTCACAAATATCAATAACAGACTGCATACTCCTGTTATCAAAAGTTGTACTTTATGAGTTACCACAAGGGCCATCCTTCTTTTCTTCACAGCAGCAGCCATATTATCTGCATCTGAAGAAGTCTCTTTAACTTCACTTTATAGGCATTTATTGTATGATACTTCACCATTACCAGCTGCTGATAAGCAAGTACCAGTTAAGATGTCAGATGGTTTAATAGCCATATGATCCAAATCCATATTATTTGAGACAGCAATAACTGTCTGATCTACTGCTTGTGAGAGATTGCAGTTCTTAGTTTGTGTGCCATTGGCTAACTTCTCTACAAAAATAATAAATAATCAACCTGCACATGTGTGTATTAGATGTAATATATTATTCAAAAGGGTATGATCTGTGTGGACAAACAATTATATGTACATGAAATATGAGTGCCATTGCCTATTGTTCTTAGTTAACTTTATCACTTGGAATATATTTTCATGTTTCACCCCATTTTGTTTATTTCTACCAGGTGTACTTGTCAGTAATTTTGTGCAATTAAAACAATTTGCTTCCCTTTTGGGAAGTTGGCAGAACTCACTCCATAAAATTTACACAAACTATATTTTGCTAAATAGCCTTTTGACACCAGATCAGAGAGGCAAAACCATTCTATCTCCTCCATATCACTTTTAATTTTATAACTGTTACTCTGTCCTGTTAATTTCCACACTAATAAATATGCCAGCTTTCAGAAGGTGCATGTATACTTTAACTGCTGTATAACATAATCAGTAACCTAGAAATTTTCTATTGATACCAGTGCAAGTCAAAAAGTAAACAGGTAAGTTATTCTCAAAGCAAAATAATTGTTCACTGACTACTTACTACTGCCCAACATGCCTAACATTTAAATATGCAAATATGCATCTTTGCATCACCATGGCAATGTGTGGCACTCCTGTCTGCTCAGCAAGCATTCTATTTATACAGTTGCTGACTTCCTTGTACATGTCCGCCACCACCCATTGTCCTAACAGGCAACATTTTTTTAAACAATGTAATGATTTATCATTTGTGTCTTTAAAAGGGGAATTGAGGGAAATAAAATTGCAAAACACGCACACTGAATACATTGTAAATGTTCACATCCATGGATATTGGTGTGTGTCCATGGTACTTTTTCCAATTTGCTCAACTTGTTTTTTTTATATGGTTTCCATATTTTTCCCATTTTCTAGTTTAGGTCTTTATGAACAATGATTTCATCATTTCTGATTTCCTAGATTTTATAAATCTTTTTATACATTCTCTGTATTTATAACTATCATTAACCAATTTGCTGATATGATTAGAAAAACTCAAAGCTGGATCTACCCATATACCCAGATCCTTAACTGAAGATATGGTTTCAGTCAATGTGGTTGTAATAAATATTAACTTTCAGTCTATATCTCTCATATCCTATATGCTTACTTTTTAATGCATTCATCAACATATTGTTCTCCTTTGCCCAAATGATCAGTTTAGTCATGGGTTTTTGCAGACATGCCCTGTCTGTAACAGTTGCAACTAGTTTACCCATTGTCAAGTCACCTGCATACAGACTATAGTACTTCTTAGATGAAAAAAGGTAGATCAGAAAGATACAATTTATACAAGTAAGGGTATAGGACAGAACCTCATGGGATGACCTGACTGTAACCTAGAATTGCACTTGTTAGAGGATAGGAGGTTCTCTTTCTCTGTGATGGATGGTAGTAACATTGGGTGGCTTATAAGTCTCTCTTTGGGATATGCTTCAGAATTGGGTTTTCTATGCCCCCCGCAAGGGATTAAAAGAAGTGGATACCTGAAAAGGTGCTTGATAATACCAACAGACTGTGTTACATGCTGAAAAGAAAAAAACTCCTGAGACTTTTCACTTATACATGTATAATGACCATATTAAAGTTGCCCTTGATCACGTTTTAATGTAGATGTGATATTATCAATTCTTGCCAAGTTAAGCATAGCATTGTTACAAACCTCTTGTCATGTCCGGTGTGGTATTTTTCTCCATTATGTACAAGGGAATCATCAGTGAGAAATATGATTTGGGGAACTGCCACTTGCTCCAGTTTTAACCCCTGGTATTGTTACTATGATCTTTTTTATCTCTTACTTTAAATCTGCATGCATTATTTACTGTGACAAGCATGACGTTGGTCTAATGTGTTGCATTTATGCAGATCTCTTTCTCTCGATTCTATGGCTTCCAGTAGCATACACAAGGCATCTCTCATCTACATTCTTCAGTATTTATGCATCTCAGAATGCTCAGAGACTAGGGCTGTTATTGAGAAATTATCTTCCATATTCTGCATATACATACAGATTTCAAAGATATTTAAAGTCTAAAAAGTAAAGAATTCATTTACTTTGAGCATGAGGTAGTTCTTATACTGACTGCAATCTACCAAGTCTTTTATTTTTATTTTATTTATTTATTTTTTGTTGACCAGGTTAGCCCCAGTAGAGTGGAAGCCTCTTTTCAGGGGAGATACAACTTGGTATTTATACTACTAGGATAAATTTGTTCAGGGCACTGGGGAACGTCCACTACTTTTTTGTTAGGTGCCATAGACTCTTTTATATCCACCTGAGTTGCGACCAATGCAAGCACATGCAACCTCAGTTTAACATCTCATCTGAAGGATGGCACTCAGAAGTGCAGCACCCCCTTTATTCTACACTGCAGTGTCATCAATTGATCTACCTGGTGTGGGAAGAGAACCCCCATCATTCTGCACTAAAAGCAAGTGTGCTACCTGTTGCATCACTGACACTCATTGAAAGCTTCCTCATGTAGTACCCCCAGTCCTAAACTAAACTAAACTAAACTAAAATACCTTTTTGTGAAGTAATAAAGATAAAAGAAATATATACTGCTACTCAAAACCTAGATTTAACTTTGCAAAGAGCCACTAAATTGATAAGTTTTGCAATCACTTCCATTTTATAAGCAAATGGTATGTGTTCTGTGTAACACATTCCTAGGTAATGGCACTAAATGAATACTTTAAAGATAAATTGGAAAAATTGTTAAGACTAGGAGTATTGGAGTGGGCAGTTACAGCTGTGAATGAAATTTAGTGAAGGTGGAGGGCCTTCATGCTAAAGGTTTGCCCTCTAGTTTAAGACACTGCATACAAAACTTCAAAAGTTCTTTAAATAAAACAATATTTCATCAAAACAAGTGAAAAAATACAAGAACAAAGTAAGTAAATAAATAAACACAAAAATGAGTGAATGGAAAAATAAAACAAACAACAAAAATAAATAAATAAATGCATACCTAAATAAATAACTACTGAATCCCACTTAGAGTGAAACAAAAACTGTTAAATGTGTACATTTAAAACATAATAAAAAATAAAAAGAAAGCTTTGTAGGTGGAATTATCATCATGTACTCCTCCCACTACCTTTACACACACACACACACACACACACACACACACACACACACACACACACACACACACACAGAGCATCCATTCAAAATGTGGAAAAAAAATGAAAGAAACAATTCCGTCTCATCTGTATTTGTGTGAATTCAGAATGAGCAAGCAGCTGAGTCCATTTACAGAACATAGCCTTTAAACAGTTACAAATACACTAATTCAACTGTAGACACCAAAATTCTATAAAAATATGTTAAAAAATAATAAAAAATATTCCCATTACTCAAGCCTGGAAGCACCCCTGTCCTTGATATCCAAAATCTGGAACATGACCTCTCTTAATGTAGAAGACTTTCCAACAACTTCACTTAGGAAATTCATAGCATTGCTACTTTTATACAAAAGTTGTTTAGATGAATTAAAATAATTCAGTAGTTTTTATCATGGATCCATCCATCCAGAGTCCCTTTTCCGATTTTGCACATGGGGTCGGGGTGTCACTTCAGCAGTAACAATCATCTTGAGCCAAAGTTTATCACGGATATTAATTAAAAAAAAATCTTAACATTGACTATCTGGCTGACCCTTTCAATATGCAACAAAGTGGAACATTGACTTTTTAACTCTAAAAATGAGGAGCATTCATCACAATAAGGTATACTTAAGAGATAATCAGAAAAGAGCAATTTTGTGTGGGGAAGCACCCTAAACACGTCACCCTATACCTCTCAACTGTACAGATTTTCACAGAATATCCAGATTTTTGCCTCATATGTGTGGTCTGGTCCTCATAAAATTTGTGAGGTTATGGATTTTTGTGACAAATCAGTGACATCTGAATTCAGTAAATAATGACAATCATTTGGGTTTCAGACTTCATATCCTTCAGAAAATGTATTGCAACACAGGACCTTTTATTCTATTAACTTTCTAAGTCTACAAGAGAAATATTTAAAATGTGTCCCTATTTGTGGGTCTTCCCCCCCCCAGTATTTTTGGCTTTGTCTAGATTTTTTGTGTTAGGAGGTTAAGAGCTATGCTCAACCTCTTACACACACACACACACACACACACACACACACACACACATACGCACATATATATATATATATATATATATATATATAGATATACTAACGTTGCCACAAAACAGTTGAAAGAAAGAGGAAGACATGCTCTAATAACTTTTTTTTTCATTTTTCCTTTTTGTTGTGTCAGAACAATCCTACTCCATTGACTAACACCACAGGAAATGAAACTATATCATAAGACATTTTAACAAATGCAACCCATGGAAATAATACATGACAAATAAATCTTGAGAATTTGTTTTATGAGGATTTAAGAGGAAAAAAAAAAAGCTGAACACAATATAAGTTTACCAACAAGGTATCTAAAGAAAACCTTTGCAAATTTAGTCGAAAACAAAGCATTTACTGCATTTTTTCTGTCTGTTTGCAAAAAAAAAAAACAAAAAAACCCCAAAAAAATACTTCTCCTTGCCTAAACTTTCCTAGCTAGCTGTTCCAGTGATCAGATTTTGCTGATCCCTGGGCTTTGTATTTGGTTTCTGTGTTTCTCCATTTTCTTGTGTGGCCGGAGGTAGTTTCTTTACTCACCAGTGGGAGTGGGGAGTACTGAGCTGCTTGTTTGTCCTCAAAGGAGTGGTTAGAAACAGCAACTAGTAATTCGTTGGCCATTTTGGGTCATTTCCTGTTTTTTCCAGCCCCCTGCTGTAAAGCACGCTTTGGCGGGCTTTTCTGGCATTAGAGAACTTGGCATAGCTCCTCGTGGTCCCCTGCAGAGTTCTTAAGCCAGCAGAGTGCAGAAAAAGCAACTTTCTTGATCATAAGTATTTTTTAAACTTTTTATTTTGCATTTTTCGATCTTTTGAGCTTTTCGACTACTGTTTGTGTCTATATTACTGTTTTATTACCTTATTTTTCTGTTTTTGTGTGCTTAAATTGTTGATTGCACTTGTTGGCTAAAGTTTTGCTTAAAAGTAACAAACAGGCTAATACACTCAAGTGTACCAGCCTTTGATAGCAATTTAGTCAAAAACAAAGCATTTACTGCATTTTTTCTGTCTGTTTGCAAAAAAAACAAAAAAAAAAAACAAAAAAATACTTCTCCTTTCCTAAACTTTCCTAGCTAGCTGTTCCAGTGATCAGATTTTGCTGATTGCTGGGCTTTGTATTTGGTTTCTGTGTTCCTCCATTTTCTTGTGTGGCCAGAGGTAGTTTTTTTACTCACCAGTGGGAGTGGCGAGTACTGAGCTGCTTGTTTGTCCTCAAAGGAGTGGTTAGAAACAGCAACTAGTAATTTGTTGGCCATTTTGGGTCATTTCCTGTTTTTTCCAGCCCCCTGCTATAAAGCACGCTTTGGCGGGCTTTTCTGGCATTAGAGAACTTGGCATAGCTCCTCGTGGTCCCCTGCAGAGTTCCTAAGCCAGCAGAGAGCAGAAAAAGCAACTTTCTTGATCATAAGTATTTTTTAAACTTTTTATTTTGCATTTTTCGATCTTTTGAGCTTTTCGACTACTGTTTGTGTCTATATTACTGTTTTATTACCGTATTTTTCTGTTTTTGTGTGCTTAAATTGTTGATTGCACTTGTTGGCTAAAGTTTTGCTTAAAAGTAACAAACAGGCTAATACACTCACGTGTACCAGCCTTTGATAGCAATTTAGTCGAAAACAAAGCATTTACTGCATTTTTTCTGTCTGTTTGGAAAAAAAACAAAAAAAAAAAAAAAAAAAAAAATACTTCTCCTTTCCTAAACTTTCCTAGCTAGCTGTTCCAGTGATCAGATTTTGCTGATCCCTGGGCTTTGTATTTGGTTTCTGTGTTCCTCCATTTTCTTGTGTGGCCAGAGGTAGTTTCTTTACTCACCAGTGGGAGTGCCGAGTACTGAGCTGCTTGTTTGTCCTCAAAGTAGTGGTTAGAAACAGCAACTAGTAATTCGTTGGCCATTTTGAGTCATTTCCTGTTTTTTCCAGCCCCCTGCTATAAAGCACGCTTTGGCGGGCTTTTCTGGCATTAGAGAACTTGGCATAGCTCCTCGTGGTCCCCTGCAGAGTTCCTAAGCCAGCAGAGAGCAGAAAAAGCAACTTTCTTGATCATAAGTATTTTTTAAACTTTTTATTTTGCATTTTTCGATCTTTTAAGCTTTTCGACTACTGTTTGTGTCTATATTACTGTTTTATTACCGTATTTTTCTGTTTTTGTGTGCTTAAATTGTTGATTGCACTTGTTGGCTAAAGTTTTGCTTAAAAGTAACAAACAGGCTAATACACTCACGTGTACCAGCCTTTGATAGCAATTTAGTCGAAAACAAAGCATTTACTGCATTTTTTCTGTCTGTTTGTAAAAAAAAACAAACAAAAAAAAACAAAAAAATACTTCTCCTTTCCTAAACTTTCCTAGCTAGCTGTTCCAGTGATCAGATTTTGCTGATCCCTGGGCTTTGTATTTGGTTTCTGTGTTCCTCCATTTTCTTGTGTGACCAGAGGTAGTTTCTTTACTCACCAGTGGGAGTGGCGAGTACTGAGCTGCTTGTTTGTCCTCAAAGTAGTGGTTAGAAACAGCAACTAGTAATTCGTTGGCCATTTTGGGTCATTTCCTGTTTTTTCCAGCCCCCTGCTATAAAGCACGCTTTGGCAGACTTTTCTGGCATTAGAGAACTTGGCATAGCTCCTCGTGGTCCCCTGCAGAGTTCCTAAGCCAGCAGAGAGCAGAAAAAGCAACTTTCTTGATCATAAGTATTTTTTAAACTTTTTATTTTGCATTTTTCGATCTTTTGAGCTTTTTGACTACTGTTTGTGTCTATATTACTGTTTTATTACCTTATTTTTCTGTTTTTGTGTGCTTAAATTGTTGATTGCACTTGTTGGCTAAAGTTTTGCTTAAAAGTAACAAACAGGCTAATACACTCAAGTGTACCAGCCTTTGATAGCAATTTAGTCGAAAACAAAGCAATTACTGCATTTTTTCTGTCTGTTTGCAAAAAAAAAAAAAACAAAAAAATACTTCTCCTTTCCTAAACTTTCCTAGCTAGCTGTTCCAGTGATCAGATTTTGCTGATCCCTGGGCTTTGTATTTGGTTTCTGTGTTCCTCCATTTTCTTGTGTGGCCAGAGGTAGTTTCTTTACTCACCAGTGGGAGTGGCGAGTACTGAGCTGCTTGTTTGTCCTCAAAGGAGTGGTTAGAAACAGCAACTAGTAATTCGTTGGCCATTTTGG
The DNA here is from genome assembly GCF_019279795.1 of Protopterus annectens. NCBI lineage: Eukaryota > Metazoa > Chordata > Ceratodontiformes > Protopteridae > Protopterus > Protopterus annectens. The sequence continues at coordinate 682,008,799 of NC_056741.1, read as the reverse complement.
GTCATTTCCTGTTTTTTCCAGCCCCCTGCTATAAAGCACGCGTTAGCGTGCTTTAGCGCAATTTAGCGCGAATTAGCGCGTAGTTGCCACTGTTGCACACAAGAGCAGTGGCGGTTTAACAAGGTTAAACTATTCAGGCTGCCTAAATTCCACTCTTCAAATTTTCCCTTATAACTACCTTCCTCGAACTGTATTGCTGATCTAACCAGCGTATCCTATAACTAAAAAGTTAATCTCTACTTGACTCCCAAGTAGACTATTCTCTATCTCTAATGCCTAGCACTTGCTCCTACAGTACTTGCACCTTGATAAAGCACTTTTATTAGAGATAGTACCCCACAGCCTAGAACCCACATCCCTTGGAGTCTTTTGTAAGTTTTTTTATCTATTACGTCTAGCATGTCGAGGGATCAGTTGCTAGTGTCCTCTCCTGCTCAACTGGTGAACCTGGGAATACTGAGGCAATGTTACAATTGCCTCATGTACACAGACAATCCTCTCCTTCTCCCACAAAACACAAATACATGCGAGAGATGCAACTATACGGCTAAACTGGAGGCAAACTGGAGGCTGAGCTCTCTCAACACAGGACTGGCAAGACCAGACAGGAGAAGGAAACCACACACACTACATACCCAGTCACACATAGTACCATCACAACTTCAAATCATACACATAATCACACAAAGACATACTCGGAGGCTCTGATCAAAAATCTACCAAAACAGCAGAGGCCACCAAAGCAGACACCCAAACAACTACCACCTCAGGACCAAACACATGCAGCACATAGACCACAAAGTCAGAGTGTCAAACAGTCACAGCCCTTAAGGCCAAACACAATGCCAGACACACTTGTCATTGGTGACTCCATAGTCAGACAAACTGACGTCCCGCTCACCAGAGTGAGTAAGGAGAAGGTCACAGTAAGCTGCCTGTCGGGCGCTAGAATCCACCACATAACGCAAGCACTCAGGTCTCTCAACAGCAGGTACAAGTATGACTCAGTCATTGTCCACGCTGGTGTCAACGACCTGAGACGTACCTCCTTGGACTACATGAAAAGAGACATTGAGGAGCTCTCTGATTATGTAGCCCAAGCAGGTATGACCCTGACCTTGAGCAGTATCCTACCTTCACCTAGAATGATGCCACAATACAGTGATAAGATAATCAGCTTTAACAATTGGCTTAAATTCTGGTGCCATTCAAAGGGGATCCAATATCTGTCTGCCTGGGATGACATGCTGGACAAGCCATGCTGCTTCGCAAGGGACGGCTTGCACCTGTCACCCCTGGGCTTCCGGATATTGGCAAAGGCTCTTGCCACCCCCATAGTGCCTTTTCTAGGCAAGGCTCAAATTCTAAACCTACCACCCTAGAACACAAAAAAGGAAAAAAACTAAGGGTAATGCTGCTCAATGCCAGAAGTCTCAATCTCAAGATGCACGCACTCGAGGCCCTTCTCAGTATGGAGAACATCGATGTCTGTGCTGTGACAGAAACCTGGTTCAAGGCTCCTGAGAGCACCCCAGCACTATCAGGTTTCACCTCATATCATGCGTTCCGGCCCCAAAATCCGGACAACACCAAAAAAGGAGGGGGGGTGTCCATATTCATAAAGGACACCCACACCTCAAGGTTGGTGGCAATGCACGATGCATCGGAGACCATCCAGGTGCAATTAACCATAGGCAAGACTGCTCTGCAATTTGTAGCATGTTACAGGCCACCCTCTCAAACTCAGGAACTTCACATGGCCTTCCTGAAAATGCTGGAGGGGATAAATGTATCTCCAAACACCATCATACTAGGTGACTTCAACTACCCTAATATAGACTGGGAACACTACTCAAGCCCAAACTCTCTAGCCCAAAGGTTCCTGGAGTTCATAAACTCAAATGCCATGGAACAACTAGTCACCATCCCCACAAGAGGAGAAAACATACTTGATCTCATCATCACAAACATGGGATCACAATGTTCAACACCGGAAGTATACCCCTCACTGGTGAGATCAGATCATAAACTAATCTCGCTGGAGGTCCTCATCCCGCCCCAACCTGAAATAAAAAAGACCACAGTGAAAAACTTCTCAAAAGCCAACTTCACACTTCTAAAAACTAGTGTGGTCTCTTTAAGGCCCCTGAGCCAGTGGTAAACATTACTCAAACCGCTGAATCACTTACAAATGCCTTCTACCAGCACCTACAGGACTGCATGGATCAGGCAATCCCAAACAAAACTAAGACTCTTTGTACCAAAGGCAAGCGTCCAGTCTGGTGGACCCCAGCCATAAACAAGCTCTACAACAAAAGGAGGAAGCTACTACAAGATAGAGCAAAATCCTTGAAAGGTAAGACACCTTTGATCATTATAAGTAAAAAACTAAGAGCTATCATAAAATCATCCAAGGCTAATTTTGAGAGAAAAATCACCAAGGACACAAAAGACAATCATAAAGCCTTCTTTAGCTATGTTAGAAACCTAGGAGGAAACTCCCAGATATGCTCAGAATTAGTCCAAAATGATGTGAAGATTACTGAACCTACACACATTGCCAACATACTGGCTGACAGGTTCAGTGCAAACTTCTCCCCCCCCTCCCCCCCAAAAGGAGAGATATCTATACCAGAGGATTGTAGCCCCCCAAACATCTCCAATGCCCAGGTGAGAACTGCTCTCTCCAAGGCAAAAAACACAGCATCCATGGGACCGGATAGTGTCCCCGGCTGTGTGCTCCACGAACTCAATGAGGAATTAAACCCACAGTTAGGACAGCTGTTTAATCTTAGCATCACCTCAGGATACGTACCCAAGGAGTGGCACACGGCGACTGTGGTCCCACTTCACAAGGGCGGTGCCTCCACCGACTCTGGAAATTACCATCCCATTAGCTTGACAAGCCTTATCTGCAAAGCCATGTAGAGGATCATAATGGAACTCATAAATAAAGACATAGGGAACTTGCAGACTTTGGATCCAACCCAGTTTGGCTTTGTCAAAGACAGATCATGCCTTTTAAACTTGGTTGACTTTTTCAAAACAGTCACCAAGGCCATTGATGAGGGAAAGGCAGTCCATACAGCCTACCTCGACCTGGCAAAGGCCTTCGACACAATACCCCACTCAGGTATCATCGAAAAACTCATCAGCTTAAATGTAAACCCATACATCACAAGATGGGTTGCAAACTGGCTAAGTGACAGAACCCACAGGGTCAGAGTTGCTGGAGCCATGTCAGACTCAAAGCCTGTCACAAGTGGTGTACCACAGGGCTCAGTCCTGGGTCCACTCTTGTTCGGCATCTACTTTTCTGAAGTACAAGCAAACACAGGAGGGTTATGGCTGACAAAGTTTGCAGATGACTGCAAACTGGGCGCCATAGTCGAAAACACTTCTGACACAGATATCCTTCAGAAGGGCCTCACAGAAATGGATAACTGATGCCAGAGCCATGGCCTAAAGTTAAACGCCAAGAAATGCATAGTCATACCCTTCGGGAAAAACAAGGTTACCCCTAGCTACCATATAGGTGGCAATCCACTGAGCACAGAAGAAGTCATCAGGGACCTGGGGACCCATGTTGACACTATCCTTTCGTTTGACACTCATGTTGCTAAAGTAGTCAGGAAAACCTTCTACATTGCCCACCTGATCATGAAGGGCTTCACATCTAGATCAAGGGAGGTCATCGTCCCCCTGTACTCATCACTCATTAGACCTATGATTGAGTACAATGCCCCATTCAGAATGTATCTGACCCGACACCTGCAGCAGCTGGAAAGGCCCCAAAAGTTCCTCACCAAGAGGATAAAGGGTCTCAAAAATATGTCTTATGCTGCCCGACTGAAAGAACTCCAGCTCTGTTCAGTCTCATACCGCTTGCTCAGAGGTGACCTGTGCCTGACATATAAGGCCATGTCAAACCCAGATTTGATGAATATGCTTCACCTCAAAAAATCTAGATCCCTCAGAACCACAAGGGTGGGAGACTTAAACCTTGACACGGTTATTAATAGGACGTGCTGGAGGGACAGATTCATCACCCAGAGACTCCCTATGCTGTGGAACAAAATCCCGGTACATGTGAGGCAGAGCACCTCGCTGGCCTTGTTCAAGAGGAATCTTGACCAATGGATGGGAGATCGCAGATATAACCCAGGGATTACTTCAGTGTCACTGCTTGACAGAGGCACAGCAAAATAATAAGCATAGTTTTATTCAAACTAAAGGGGTGGCGAAAGCCACATATCTATGGGCTAGGCTTATAAATGCCCTTGGGCAGATAGCCTAGTATGAACCTATGAACCTATGAACCTATGACGTATTATTTGTGATATTAAGAATAAACTACAATGTCCAGGTCTTCCGACAATTAGTAAGAAATTAATCTCATCTAAGCTTCACAAAAATTAACAAACATTTTGCCTTCTGCCCTAAAGTAAAATCTGTAAAGCTCCAAATAAAGCACATTAAATAAAATAATACTACAATAAAGTGAAAATATATATATAATTCATGTATGGAAACAAAAATCAGCTTTTCTGCAGAAGTTTCATGAAAACCTTGAATAAAGGAAGGTCTATGGGAGCTTCAAAGACTAGGAAAGGTAAATTACTCAGGTATAATGGGATTATTTCAAGGCTTCATGATTTACTACTGTAGGCAATATTATTACCTGACTTTTATGAATAATTATGCTAGATAACTGAGTTTCTGAAAAGTGAGGAAAAAGACAGATGTGATTCCCGATCACAAGAATAGGTGTATACTACAGGTTGTCAGTTTGACTTTAATATTAGAGAAATTAAAGAAACAGTGCTGTAGGAAATGTTGGCTGGTATATTTTGCAGTCAGTGGGAAACTGGACTTAAATGAACATAGAGTTACCATAAGGTTATAAAACACTGTGTTACAACTCTTTGCTGGGTACTCACAGCAATGGACATGCAAATGCTTATAGACATGCTTTACCAGAATTTGTGACAGCACAGACAAAGTATTGCACAAAATATTAGTGAACAAGCTAAACAGAATTGGAGTGCGTCAGAAGATGATGGAATAAATAAAACAAAGGAAAGGCAATAAGATGCAGATAAAATATTATTGGGGTTCAGTGAGTTGAAAGAATGGTTGCTTATGGGATATGACAGAGATTACTATATTACCTGATCTGTTTTTTCTTGATATCATAACATGCACTACATGTCTGATCCACAAGAAGGTACTGAAATGATGAACCCAGATTTATGGTACAGAGGGAAGAAGCCTTTACTTTATCCTGGATAACCTGTGTTTTGGGGAAAGATTTTGGAGGAGTCATGCTGGGACCATGGCAGTTAGCAGCCAATGCCAGCTTGCCTATCTTATGGGAGGATGGGAGGAGAGGATGAGTAGGTGACACCTAAAGGGAACACTAAATTTTGTATCCATGGGTATGGGCCTACAAGGGAATTCAGAAGGCATGTGCCTGAAACATTCCTATGTCCTTAAGGGGTCATTTACATGTATCTCATGAGCATCCACTAAAGGAGGTACTGTACAGTGGAGACTCGAGCTTTGCTGGTCCTTCTTGTAATTTTCAATGTTCCCTGATTTACACACTTGCTGCCATGACCTTTAACATGTCTGTGCTCATTTTCAGCTCTTCTGCTTCAGTTTTACATTCTAGTGTCTTATCATTTGCCTAAGGTTCTGTTCTGTATCAGCTTGTAGCACTGTATTTGTTTTCATATACCTTACGGGCTTGGTAGGTGACACACTGGTGTTATTATGTGTCTTGGGTGCTGTGGGAACTGTGTTAGTTGCAGAAGTTCTCTGGAGTTATAGTAGATTTTTTAGAGAACTTCTGCATGTGCTGATTTTTGTGTTTGACGCATACTATGTGCATGAGTAATGATACTATGTGCATGAATAATGATACTATGTGCATGATTGATGATACTATGTGCATGAATAATGATACTATGTGCATGAATAATAATACTATGTGCATGAGTAATGATACTATGTGCATGAGTAATGATACTATGTGCATGATTAATGATACTATGTGCATGAGTAATGATACTATGTGCATGAATAATAATACTATGTGCATGAGTAATGATACTATGTGCATGAGTAATGATACTATGTGCATGAGTAGTGGTGGATGAGTTGACAACCTTCAGTGTTTCTGTTTCGAGTGTGATAGAATATGTTCTACAGGTTGAGGATATGTTGAGAGATGAATTTATCTTGTCAACATGTCCTATTTATGAAAATGTAATTCCTTTAACCAGGTGTTTGGATAAACATTAATTCTGTGATGATGAAGAAGAGAGAGTGAAAAATAAACTAATCTGCTAAGGTTAAAATGTTCTCAGCAGAGCAATCTTACCAGTTATTGAGCACAGTTGGAGAAATAGGTTAGAAAGAAAGATGAACTATATGCTGAAGGTTAGACATCCTAGGTTCATAGGTAAGTACTTGCTGAGCTGTCCTTGCTGGCCATTTTAAACCTAGACAATTTCCATTTATGTGCTCGAAATAACCTATACCATTTGGCTACAGATTGGCTTTACCCATCCCATTGTCAACAATTATATATTACCCATAATGAGAATAACTAAGATCATACCCTAGATAATTTGAGTGGACCCACGCATGAGATAAAGCATTTAGGAACTGCCTTTGTCCATTAGCAGTATGGGGGCAGTCCTGGGATAGATTTTCTATTTCCCATCAATAGATCTAAGTTGCACTTGAATATGGACTGATATGAATTTTGCTTTATGTAGAGGGGGAGTCTGTTCTAGAGCAGCGATATCCTCTGAATGATATACCTGTCTCTTCAAACTGTTTTGTTGATGCCAAAGAAGATGTTTAGGTCCCTAGACTGATTACTTCTGATGCTATCTGAATTGTTCATGGGCAGTAAGTCCATCAGTAATGGGTCATGGGAAGCCTTGTATGCCAGACACAGGGCACCTCTTAGCAGTCTGTAGGATACTGAGTACAGTGGCAGGGCTTTGAGTCAGTCCATGTAGGACATGTTGTTTAGCCCTTGTATGCTTTTAATAAGGTATCTCTGTGGGCTTTCCAGCTGTTACATGTATCTGGACAGATACATGCCAAAGGGGGCATTATATCCAAAGACTGGTCAAATTATGTCTGAGTAATGGGGGGGGGGTGGAAATGGCATTCCTAGAAATAGACACAATCCCTTTGTTTATAAGCTGTGTAACACAGAAGGACTTTTTTTTACAACAAGTGAATATGTTGGTCAAAAGTTAGGCTACTGCCCACATAACTTTCCAAGTCCTAAACAACTGGGTTAACACTTATGGGTGTCATTTCAATCATTTTTCAAGAGTTAGGGCATGTTGAGTATGAGTTACAAAAGTCATTGTCAACTGTAAGTGACCTGCAGTATATTGTTATTGCCAGTTGTAACTTGTACCAAAATCCTGGGCTAAGCATTTTTTCACACTATCTTGCAGTGGTGGCTGATGAGTTCAAATTGAAGGGGGGCTGCAGGAGACAGCTGAATGGGTGGGGCCAATGCGAAGAGGTGTGGACAACTAGAAAGGGGAGGAGCTATGCTCAAAACCACAAAAACTGGAACGTTAATTAAATACGCTGCCCTGGGTGCCAAACTGTCATTATGAGAGCCCAACCAAGACAATGTGAAGTGTAGAAGGATATTTCAATGCATTAGCTGCATGACAGCTTACTTATTGTCTAGTTGGAAACAAAAAGGCTCTGAGGCATGAAAAAATAAATTACTTTTTAAATGCATTACTGGAATGCCAGTCAAAATCAAGTACAAAAAAACAAGCAGCACTCAACTCAAACCACTTCTCTTTGCACTGCAGTTCTAATTATAATTTATATTCAGCTTTTTAAAAGTACCAAGTAACATGCTCAAAGTAGCAATCTCTGTGATACCCCACTTGTAAAAATGTTTCTTATCCAAAAAAGACCTGCTGCCTGACAACAACTATCTATTTGTTTCATGCGGAAAACATGATCAAGGTAAAAAATGCAAAGCAAACAAGAAACAAGCTCAGGATACATTGCTTAAAGGATTACTGTACAGGTAATGGACCACACATGATAGATTGGCATGCTGTTTGGTTTAGAGGTAAAGCCTGCAAAGATGACTACAAGTCTCCAACAAATTTAATGAGCTTCTTAAAATAATGTAATCCTGTCCTTTATTACAAACACTGTCATATGCATTTCAATACCCAAGGCGTATACATTATCTAGTTATGCAAGTATTCTCTGCATGGCAACAGCAGAAAGGCTTTCACTGTTGGCAGTTCTTTAACAGTATGCTTATTAAAGCTTACTTGCATCTTACAATCTCAGACAAGCTTACCTGATGGTCATTAAAGCATTGCTACTTAAACACAGAGCAACAGGCACTTTATGAGTAATAATAAGTAAAAATCAACAATATAAAAATATGACAAACCAGAACATTCTGCAAAATCAAGGACAGAATAAAAGTAGTACTTGTGTCTACCTTGGATGGGGGGATACTCTGCACATTTACACTGCATAACTGCTCCTTGCCTTGCTTGGACACATACAGAGTCACACTACATGGGGCAGTAGGGTGCAACAAGTACTCACAATTTGAAATGTCTCTGGCTGACTGTGATGGCCCTGACACATTTGTCATACCTCTCAACCTCAGAGCAAGAAATCTGGACAAAGCCATACATAGAAGTGGGACAAGGCCCAAAAATAAGGACAATTTTAAATATTGCTCTTATAAACTTAGAAAGGTAATAGAGTAGTAGGTCTTGCATTAGTATGAATTTCTGAAGGGTATGAAATCTGAAACACAAATGTCTGTCATTATTTTCTAACTTCAGTCTTTAATGATTTGCTACTAATTTGCCAAAAAAAACACAATTTTATTAAAAATGGACCAAAAATGTGATGCAAAAATATAAAATAGCCACACAATACAGCTGGGAACCTGTCAAAGAAGGGACATTTTGTTAATATTAATACTGCTAATTTGAACAGCTGACAAAATAAAAGAATCTACATGCATTTCTGAACAAAAGTAATCTATAACTCTGATTATTGCAGTTAT
>NC_056741.1:681959699-681994699 GCF_019279795.1 Protopterus annectens | reverse complement strand
TCATTGCACATGATTGAGTGGAAGATTTATTTATTCAGCTTTTTAGTTAATACAGAGTAATAGGAATGTGTACTGTTAATGTGTTTCTTCCTGTGGTGCAGGGTTTGATTCCTCTCAGCCTTCTTTTGCCTAATGTGTGACCTTGAAGAAGTCCCTTAACTTGAATGTGCTTTTTGGGGACAATATGGAATTTCAGCTAGGTTCCTCCATGGTCTCCTAGACTGAGTGCCTAATAACTGCCAATAAACCTGCTACTTATCCATCCATCCATCCAACAACTCCTTTTTCCCATTTTTGCATATGAGGTTGGAGTGTCACTTCACCAGTGACAATCATCTAGAGCCGAGGTTTACACTGCCAGGTGACTAGTCCTGCTGTGATAGTTCTTCCACACTATACACAGAGATGCGCACTCACACCTAAGGCCAGTTTAGAGTGTCTAGTCCACCTACTGCATGTCTTTGAAATATGGGAGGAAACTGAAGCACCGGAAGGATGCCCACATGAACAAGGGAGGACATGCAGATTCCACACAGATAGAAGCACTCCTGCCAAGAATCAAACCAGGAAGCCTCTTGCTGTGAAATGAAAATACTATCTGCTGTGTCGCTGTGCCAGCCAAATTTATTACTTTTAGCTGATTAAAGTTTTTTTTTATACAGAAGTTCTTTGACAAAATGGCAGAAACATGGCTTTCAGTGCACGGAAAAAAGCAGCAATTCTGAAAAATACTTCGGCAGCTTAGATGGGAACATTCCACCACAATTTTTTTGGAACCGTTTCAAATTATATTACATATTAATAGTCTAGAATAAATTAGATTAAAAATTAAAAGCTCCATATATGTCCTTGTGAAGGGAGTGGTATATATCATATTTCATTGAACAGGGTAGCACTGTAATACATTGGTTAGCTCCATACAAAAGGCATCTCAAATGAGAATCAAACCAGTGAAACAAGAGTTCTGAGGTAGTGGTGCTAGCCAGTTTATTACAGGGTAGCACTGCAATACATTGGTTAGCACTACTAACTCAGAACTCTTGTTTTACTGGTTTGATTCTCATCTGGTTTGTCTTTTGTGTGTAATCTATATGTTGTTACTTTAGGGTTTCTTTTTGGTTACTTAAAACTCACATGTATACAGGGGTGGACTGGGACAAAATTAGATGCTGGCACCATCAGACCCACTGGCCTATTTAACTAACTAGTGTGTGATACTGAAATTCTTAACAAAAACAGAAAAACTTGAGTAAAATAAAACAAACTAAGAAATGTTGAAACAATCAGTATTTAATATTATATTATCTTTCATAACAATTCTAATGATTTATTAACAATAATTAAATAATTAACATTAAGCAATTAAATTACATATAAACAGCAATTAAAAATACTTATAAGATATACTTTAGTTTCGTATCAATTTTAACAAATTTTAAGAAATCACAAATTAATTTTATGGGGTGAGTAGAGTTTTTCAATTGTTCTTAAGTTTCTGCAATTTTATTAATTATTTTGTCAGAATCTAAGTTCATTAGCATATCTTTTTCTGTAGCCAGTAACATAAAAGAATGTAAATTATCATTACAGACTGTGCTTTTCAAATGATTTTTAATAAATTTAAAAGTAGAAAGACTTCTCTCACATGCAACTTGCATGAAAGAAAGTGTTTAACATATATTTATAAGCTAGGCCAATTATAGTATAAGTGTCAACTATGTAAGTTATGCCAATGTAAAATTAGATAAATACTGCAGTTTTTATATGCTGAACATGACTTATTTTCTACTTCTACATCAATATTATCTTCATTTTTAATTTGAATTGTATATTCTTCTACTACTGATCTTATCAAGTTTTCCCAATGCTATGCAAAATTTGCAAGTTCGCTTCGTAATTTTTCAACAGTGGGTATTTCATCAAAATTAATCAAGCATTCACTTAATTTAACTACCACTGCAGATGGAATACCATAATTCTTTAATTCAGAAAAAAGTTTCTTGGATCCAAGAAAGAAAAATCCAAATAAAGTACACTACTCTCTTGAAAATGGTGCTGCATGATTTCAATGATCGCAACAAGAATGACGTTGTAAACTTATATTCTATAAGATGTAATAGCATCAGAGATTTGTTCATCACAAGTGGATTTGCCTGCCCTCATTTTCTTCTTCCTGGGTGTTTTTTCATGAAGGAGTAGATTGTACTTCCAAATTGTAGTGTTGTAAGTCTAGAAACTTTGATTTAATATGCTTAGCAAACTTGTCGGCTGCAGTTTGGACCGTACCAAAATCTCTTAAGAACATTTTGAGTTCTTGTAGTGTTACTGAAACCATGCAGCAAGATTTCATAATATCAATTTTGATTCTTTGAAGATATTTAGATAATGGGGTCATTAGTTCAAATATTCAAATGAAAATATGCACTGTTAGTATAGTTTCATACTTAAGCAATGATCCTGTATATGCTTTTGCTTTTAGATGTACTTCAGGTTTAGATCTGACATTCTCTTGAGTACGTGTCAATGTAACAATTAGGTCGATACAGAAAGCTGAATCTGCATTTGAAAATCTCCCAAATATTGTTTTTCAGAATCATATCTTTTGACCAAAAGTGAGTTTCATCAATTAGTAATAATTCTGATGGCGAACTTCTTGAGCTACATTTTCCCATGTATTCATTCTCTGGTATGAATCTCAGATAAACACTGCGTTGTCATTTATTAAACTATATAGTGATACACTTTCAATAACAATGTTGCTAGCATCCAAAAGTAATAAATTGAGAATGTGTGCATAACACCAGACATGTATTTGATGAAGAGATTATTTTGAAAGCCATGCAGAAAACCCATTATATTGCCCTTTCATATTTGCAGCTCCATTGGTAGAACTGCCAACAAATTTTGAAATGCATTTATTTATTTATTTATTTGCAGTTTGTCAACTGGGAAAGTCCATTGGGCAAGGGATGCCCAGGGAGAAAAGCTCCATGTACATACATACAAAACAAAAATCAATAGAAATGAATGCAGAATTGAATGCAGAATATTGCAAAAGTAAAAATCAACAGAAGTTAATGCAAAATATTGCACAACTTAAAAATTAATAGAAACATATTGTATAGTGATAATAGTAGCAAATGTATTTGAACCAACATGATATAATAAGCATTCTGTTTTACATGTAATGCAAATGCCTACACTATCTATACAATAATGCAACATTGGTATTTCCATGTGATATCTTATGTTGTATTGTTCTGTACCCAAAACATTCAGGGTGCTCTTATCTCACTTGCAACGGTCTCCTAAATAAGCTGTCAAATAATTTGTATCATCTTATTGACTGTGTTTTTAGAGAGTAAGGTTACTACTGATCCTCTGTGTTTTTCTGCCAAGTTTATAATTTTACTTTTCTTTATACAGTTATTTATATGCTCACTTAAGCAAAAATCATATTTGCTAAAAAGTTGAATTAACTTTGAAAAATTTCCATGATCTACATAAATATCTTCTAATGTGCATGCATCTTCAGATGCTGTTCTTCATTGTTTACCAATCAGTTTAATTATGCCAGTCACTCTCTCTAATATTTGTCATTTCTTTTCTACGTGTTCTCATCTTACAGAAATTTGGTTAGAAAATAATAAGTTACCAATATAGGCACTGGCAGCATGTAAAAATATGCTTCTGCACAACTTTGATGCATTGCATTTCTTTAGTGCTCTTCAGTTCTGTGACGTATGTGGCTCCTATCAACCATAACTTCCATAAATGCCTTTGTTTCAGAACTATTAGAAAATGACAGACGGAACAAAATAAGTCATTTTTTCTGGCAGTAGGTTAACCACTTACAGTTTATCCCATCTTTACTATTAAAAGTTTTTTGCAATGAGGGATCAGCAAGTCTTGCTTTGGATAGTAAGTAAAAAATGTAAACAGGAAGTTCTGATTGGGACAAGAAAAAGTTAGTATTTTCAGGGTCACTGCCAATTTCACAAGTACACATAGCCTTACTTATTACTTTCTTGTGAACTTCATTGTTTGATTGTTTCTTGTTGTTTAGTGATGGTTTCTTCTTTTTCATTAGATGCATTTTCTTCTTGTATTATTGAAATATTAGTTTGGGATTCCTTGTGTATTTCCATGAGGTCTTCTGCACTAGTTTCCTCTTGGGCACTGGGTATAGGAATGGAAAGACTGCTGAATACATCCGTTATTTTTTTTGCATTTTTCTGGGGTTGATTGTAAACTCTTTTGTTTCTTCTCACCAATTTGCTTGTGCTCCACCTTTTTATTTTCCGCTTTCTTTTTTATCCATATTGAAAAGGATCTAAAATAAATTGTAATTTTAATTGTTTTACTTGCATTTCAAAATCTTGGTAATCAAAAAGAAAAAAGGACACCCTAATTTAAATTAGAAAGCATTCCAAAGCTTCTAAGAAACTCCATCAACTCCGGAATTTCCATAGTAAATTTTTTTAATTTATTTTTATATAGAAGATAGAATTCAATATCTATCAAGTTATTTTGAAAGTTAATTATTAATTAAATTTGTTCATTTAAAAAAAGCAATTAAAAGGAATGCTAATTACTTACCTTTTTCACCAAAAAATAATAAGAATTTGACAATAAATAAAAAAAAAAAAAAAAAATTTGCGGCACAACAATAAATGCACAAAAGTACAACTATGTAAAAACTATACTACATTAACTCCTGTGAATATAAACTGAGACTGAGCTTATTACAAAATTTTGCAGAGAATGAAACATGCTGGTTAGAGGGGAGTAGGAGGGGTGGAAACAACATGCAACCACTTGGTTGATTGTCGCTTCTTTTGATATAGCCTAATAAACTAATAAAAATAAACGCACATAAGTATACGACCATCTAGAAACATAGTTGCATATACACCCCATCTCATGTGCCAGACTTGTCAGCTATAAACATTTTACATTTAAACATAATTAATACCTATCTATAGTAAACAATGCTCCTCATTAGCACTCTTCAAGAAAAATCTTGATGATTGGATGGGAAATAGGAAATTCAACCCGAGGATCACTTCTGTGGCTCTGCTCGACAGTGGCACAGGAAAATAATTTTGTTGGATGGCAAAAGCCAGGGTACCTTTTTGGCTGTGCTTGTATTGGCCCCAGGGCCAATAGCCTAGTACCTACCTATGAAAATATGAACCTATAATAACACTTTGGATGTGTTTGGATATTGGACAATGATAGCTGTGATTTTGTGGATACTGATTGAAATAAAAAGCATTTTTTTACGCATACAATTTTGAAGAGCATCAGCCCGCCAGCCTATTTTTACACCTGCCATTCTGGCAATTGCCAGAACTGCCAGATGCCCAGTCCACCCCCTGCATTTATATGTGAGCATGTGTGTTTATGGCCACGTCGTGAAGAAGTATTGGATTATCTCTCTCTCTCTCTGTATATGTATATATATATATATATATATATATATATATATAGATATATATATATATATATATATATATATATATATATATATATATATATATATATATATATACAAATACAAATACACAGACACACACACACACACACACACACACACACACACACACACACACACACATATATATATATATATATATATATATATATATATATATATATATGCACACAGACATACAGACACACACACACACACACACACACACACACACACACACACACACACACACACACACACACACACACACACACACACACACACACACACACAAAGAGAGAGAAAGAGATACAAACACACACACACACACACATACACATATTCATGAAGAGATAGATATGTACCTATGATTGCCAAATTATTAAGCAAACTGTCACTTCAGAGAACAGAAAAAGTATGGTCTTTTTTAGACCAAACCTAAAAGGAATGAAACAAAAAAAAAAGATAAAAAACAAAATTTGCTTCTAGTTCACCATCCACACCCCCAGCTAACTATTTATATAAACTCAGGGATCATACAAAAGAGGAGTAAGAGCAAATACCCAGACCCTGTTGTTCCACAATCTTACTCAGAAAGCAGCTGAAAGAACAAACCTGTAAGACCATTCTCTCTTTTGAATGTTTGCTGTTAAGACTGAAACCATATAGATATATAGATAGATAACGACATACATGCATACATGCATACTTATATACATACACCAAGCCAAGTTGGGGGGGGTTGGTATAATGGTTAAGGTGAGCAAAATCCAAATATGTTCTGGGCAGGCAGGTAGACTGGAAACCAGATGTAACTTTAAATCAAAATACATTTATTTGTATAAAGCACTTTTCATCCAATTCTATAAATTAACTTCTTCAGATACACTGTTACTAAAGAAAATGGTGCTTAAAATATCCTGCCATATATCCGTGGTGGTGCAGCAGTAGCACTTTTGCCTCTCAGCAAGAGGTTCTCCCGTCCAATTCTCGGCTGGAGTGTGAGGAGTGGCTTCTGTGTGGAGTCTGCATGTCCTCCCTGTGGTTGTGTGGCATTCCGAAAGACATGCATGAATGGGCATGCCTTTGTTGAAGGTTGGGCATCGAGCTGGCAACTCGGCACCGTAAAAAAAAAACTACTGCCAATCATTAGCGGACCAGAGTTCCACTTTGGCGACCCCTAACCGGGAAAAGCTGAAAGACAAACAACTAGTCATGTGATCAAAAGGCCAATCAAGAATTTAAAGTACCCTCTACATAAGAACACTTATATTACTCAGACTTCTCTCATACAAAAGCATATACTAAAACTTTTTTAAAAAAGTAATAAATGTTAAACATGACTAAAAAAAATGACTGCAGCCCCCCCCCACCTGTAGAAAGAAGGAAGAAAAGAAGATAAAAAATAATTGCGAGTCCCAAGAACTCCATACATGCTTGCTTGGAGTTCCTGGTACTCTCAGAACTCCAGACTGCTGTGTTAGGCAGTCCAGATAGAGGAAAAAGGCATCTCTGCCCTGCAGCCTAGAAGTCTGTGTGGTGACAACCTCACAGAATGGGAGGACACTGGACTGCATCGCCTGCAGGCTGGAGCCTCCAGCATATTCTCACATGTCAGGAGAATAGAAACCAGCTGCTGTTGAGGAGGAAATCAGCCAGTAGACCTGCACAGGGGATTCAGCTACTGCCAAGGTGTGGAAACCAGCCGTTAGCCTTGCACAGAGGGTTCAACTGCTGCCGAGGTGAGGAAACCAGCTGTTATCTTTGCACAGGGGATTCAGCTGCTGCCGAGGTGAGGAAATCAGCCATTAGCCTTGCACAGGAGATTCAGCTGCTGCCGAGGTGAGGAAACCAGCCATTAGCCTTGCACAGGGGATTCAGCTGCTGCCGAGGGGAGGAAACTAGCGGTTTGCCTTGCACAGGTGATTCAGCTGTTGCTGAGGTGAGGAAACCAGCTGTTAGCCTTGCACAGCGGATTCAGCTGCCGCCGAGGTGAGGAAACCAGCTGTTAGCCTTGCACAGGGGATTCAGCTGCTGCCGAGGTGTGTATGTGTGTGTGTGTGTGTGTGTGTGTGTGTGTGTGTGTGTGTGTGTGTGTGTGTGTGTGTGTGTGTGTGTGTATCCTATTTGAGAACAAATTCAAAAAAGTGCTACACAGTTGCATCGCTTTGTGATAAATACTTAAGTTTGTCCTATATCATTTAACTATTGCTTTCAGTTATATATGCCAGTGAACAGTCTTAAACAGATAATGTTTTAAATTTCACCTTATCTTCAAAAAGATATGGCTAGCAGTACATTACAATGGCTTACTTAGATTCATAAGTAACAGGTTAGCTGCCCTTGCTGAACATTTTAAGCCTAACTCGTTTCTTTTTTTCTGCTTGAATTAACCTAACCTATTTGGTTACAAATTGGCCTTACCCATTTTATGGTCGATAATTATTTATTACCTATAATGGGAATAAATGGGATCATATCATAGATAATATGAGGAATCCATGCATGGGATAAAGCATTAAGGAGCTGCCTTGGTCCATTAATAGTACAGGGGGAAGTCTTGTGGCAAATTTTCTGTGTTTTATCCATAGATCCAAGTTACACTTGAATATGGACTGTGAAGAAATTTGTTTTATGTGAATGGGGAGGAAGCAGGGCAGTTTGACGACAATGCACCTTCTGTGTGGAGTCTGCATATCCTCCTATCTTACAAAGACATGTGTCTGGAGTGTTTCTCCCTGCTCTGCTGAAAACTGGCTATTGTTCCAAGTCAGACTAGTTTCCTGGTTAACAAATGTTTAAAATAACAGGCATTTGAATTTCAGACTTCATATTCTTCAGAAAGTACATTTGTAACACAAAACCTTTTATTCTAGCAATTTTCTAAGTTTACAACATGGATATTTGAAATTTGTTCCTATTTTTTGGGACTGTATTCCCCATTATTGGTTTCGTCCAGGTATTTTGTGCTAAGGTTGACAGCTATGGTGAGAACTAAATTCACTGAATATGTTTGGGAGCTGTATTCCTCCATTACTGGCTTTGTCCACATGTGTTTTGCTAAAAGGTTGAGAGCTATAGTGAGAACTGAATTCATTGAATATGTTTGGGGGCTGTATTCCCCCATTATTGGCTTTCTTCAGGTGTTTTGTGCAAACAGGTTGACAGCTATGGTGAGAACTGAATTCATTAAATGGTAGCCATTTAAGTTTCAGTCTTCCTCTCTTTCACAAAACAGCTGAGTTGGCATAGTGGTATGTTGGTCTGACTGTTTTGCACAGGGTCCCCTGGGTTCAAGACTTGGCAGTGAAATGTATCGTGGTAACACAGCATTTTATTCTAGCAACTTTCCAATATTATACAAGCAATGTTTAAAATGTGTCCCTGTTTTTTTGGGCCTTTGCCCCCTCCCCCAATAAATGTTGGCTTTTTCCAGATTTCTTGTGCTGCAAAGTTCAGAGATACAGTTGAGTGTCGGGTAGATTTTACAAGGAGCTGAGAGCTGCAGGGGAAAAAAAGTTTAGTGCTGCTTATGCTGATTCTGCATGCATTGTTAATAGTGCAACAGGTAGTGTACTTGCTTTTGATGCAGAAGGCTGTGGGTTCTACTCCCACAGTAGGCAGATGCATTGCTGATACTGTACTGTGTTATAAAGGGGGTGGATGCTGCAGTCCTTTTTGGCGAAGATACCTAGTAACTCTGAACCTGTTATCAGTTTGCCATCCATTCCCTATTGCGATATTACTAGCTTAGCATTTTTTAATGCAACGTAGGCAATTTATTCCTCAAGGGCAACAGGCACTTTATTTCTAGATGAAACAATGACAGATATAAAGTTGTTTGCTAGCAGCAACTTCTTCATTAGTTACAGATTTCTTTAATGTGGAATTATTTAGATGACTTTTACTTTTTCAGAGATGGTGCATATTTACTGATACTGGACGGTAGAAGTTTGAGTAGACTTTTATGATGGAAAGGTTCTGCATTGAGCAGTTTTGTCATTGGTGCATGCATTTTGTTTCATTGTTTACTGGAAAAATGTTCAAAACAATAAATTTAAAATGCCCTCTAACAACAGTACTGTATTGTACAAGGAATATAATTTAATACAAACAGGAAGGTGTATCAAAGAACATGTGTATGTTTCGTGTTCAAGGGGCCTATGATTTGAAAACAGCCCAAAGTTAATCTTTATCTGCCACTAGCAAAATTCATTTTCTTTGAATGTGGGTTTCAATGCTGTTTCAATGAATTTGAGTTTCAAGGGCAGAGAAGTTTTAATGCTAAGTCTATTTTCATTATGAGACTGCATTGCTTTGTTTAGCAGATATCTGTTAGGGTTTGTGCTGTAAAATGCAAAATAAAACTTTCAAATGAAATCCAAATCATTGCAGAAGTAAAGCAGTATGCACATCAGGTAAGCTTGTCAGAGATTGTAAGATGCAAGTAAGCTTTAATAAGCATACTGTTAAAAAATTACCAGCATTGAAAGCCTTTTCGTTGTTGACATCCAGAGAATATTTACATAACTAGATAATGTATAAGCCTTAGGTATTGAAATGCATATGGCAACATTTGTAATAAAGGACAGGATTACAGTATTTTCAGAAGCTTATTACATTTGTTGGAGACTTGCAGTCATCTTTGCAGGCTTTACTTCTAAACCAAATAGCATGCCAATCTATCATGTGTGGTCCATTACCTGTACAGTAATCCTTTAAGCCATGTATGTTGAGCTTGTTTGTTTGCTTTTCATTTTTTACTTTGATCATGTCTTCACCATGAAACAAGTAGATAGTTTTTGTCAGGCAGCAGGTCTTTTTTGGATAAGAAACATTTTTACAAGAGGGGATATCACAGAGATTGCTACTTTCAGCATGCTACTTGGTAATTTTATAAAGCTGAATATAAATTATAATTAGAACTGCAGTGCAAGGAGAAGTGGTTTGAGTTGAGTGCTGCTTGTTTTTTTTTATATACTTGATTGTGACTGACATTCCAGTAATGTATTTAAAAAGTAATTTATTATTTCATGCCTCACAACCTGTGTTTCCTTCTAGATATTAAGTAAGTTGTAATGTAGCCAATATGTTGAAATATTTTTTCCTTCTACACTTCATTTAGTCTTGATTGGACTCTCGTAATGACTGTTTGGCACCCAGGGCAGCGTATTTAATTAAAGTTCCAGTTGTTGTGGTTTTGAGCATAGCTCCACCCCTTTCTAGTTGGCCACACCCTTTGCAGCTCCCCTTTAATTTGAAGACACCAGCCACCACTGGTGTGTGTATGTCTGTCTGTCTGAAAGTCTGAATCTGTGAGTCAATCTATTGCATTGCATAATAATAATCATCATTTGTGTTTAGCTCCCATCTACCTGAACTTTCTAGACATCATAGTTCCACTTTTTTGGGGGTACTTTAAGTACTTGTTTACACTGAAACATCTTGTTGGGTGGAGGGCATGACTGATTTTAGCAGCTCTAAAAAGTAGCTTCTACAAAAGCATGCTCATGATTAGAAAATTAACACAAAGTCTGTCTTTCTCAGGGTTGATATCTAATGAGATGCAAATACAAATGTGAGACAGAGATAGAGCTACTGCCAAAATCAAACATTTCTCCAGCAATGAACACTTTCAGAAGCAACAATTTACTGATTTAACACTACACCATTCAAGAAATTAATTTAAAAAATCTTCAAAAATACAACATAACCAATTCAGTACCATCACACAGAAATTCACAACCTTAGAGCCTATCATATAAATGTCATTACTTTGTGGGTGATCAGTTCAAAAATTCAAACAATTTGAAAACCATTCTTTGGAAAAAGGAAACACAAATGTTATTCCAAAAACAGGACAAATGACAGAGACAAAGAAAGCAAGAGATATGTATAAGTAATGAGGTGGGGTTTTGAGTGTATTTTGTTTTTGAAGTTTAGAACTAGTGAAACAGAACTATGAGAAAAAAATCATACTGAGGAATTAAGAGTTGTCAAAGAGGGGTGGAAAGATGAGTTTGGAAAAGGTAAGAGTGTGTGAGTAAGTGTTTGTGTGTGTGTGTGTGTGTGTGTGTGTGTGTGTGTGTGTGTGTGTGTGTGTGTGTGTGTGTGTGTATACGTGCATGAGCGCGCGCATCTGGATTGAGTGGCGTTGTTTTCTTTTATGTAGGACTTTAGCGGAGAATCATTTATAGTGGTTGTAGGTCATTGTGATGAAGGAATGTCATTAGTAGCCCTCATATTTATTTTTACATGTATTAACATTATCATTAGAATAGTGGGATGACTCTGGTACATAAAGAGTATTGAGTTATCCATTCTTCATTATGTCAGGCCTTATGCAGTATAAAGCATAATGTTTTTGTGGTTTGGTCATTCAAGTTTAAGCATTTCTGCAGTCAGTTTGCTAAATCTATTTTTCTATCAGTCAATAAATCTATCTTTCTCTGAAAACACACGTGCACACACAGACACACACACATTGACAAATATCCATTTTTTTGATTATTCTGAAATCGATCTGGTAGTTCTGAAAATATAACACAGACTCTCCTACTTCAGTTTACTAAAACTACTGAGCTCTAAACATTTCAGTTTTCTTAATAATATTTAAGGGAAGTTACCTAAAAACCTTGGTCTAGGGAAATAAAACCTATTTGCATGACTTGATAAGTTGCTGTCACTACAAAAAGTGGGTAGTAGCTATAGATAGCTTACTTTTTATGATGGAATAGTCATCACATACTTTAGCTAATTTTTTGAGCACTGCATATCTTAGAAATTTGAATTATCTAACATCAATCTCTTAATATTTTGGTACCAATGCAGACTCTTTCTAGTTTTGTGATAAATGAATAGGCATGATAAGAAAATATGGTAGAGAGTCCACTACGCCTTCCTGTTCATTCTTTAAATTGTCTATCTGAATTATCTGCTCCTAGGGCTTTTTTTCTGTTTGGCAATTATCTTTTTTGGTCTTCTCGTGTGACTGTAAATAACCAGACAGAGCAATCTCAAAAAAAAAAAAAAAAAAAAAAAATTAAGGAAAAAAAAATTGCAGTGGAATTAAAAATCTCTACAATTTGAAAGTGGGACATTTTGAGCCAAAGCTCAACAATCACCATACACTGTGATTGCCTCCTGCATTTCCTTTACTCATATGATCTTGTATAAGATTAGTGCACTTTGTGGAACAGGGCATTTGCCCTCCAATAACCTTCACTGAACATGGTGTATTATCACACTGAGTACCATTCACCATTGCCCCTAAAATAAAAAAGTTAGTCTCCCATCTATGCATCTATCTGTACTGACCTTAATATTCTAACACTGTATGTTAATGATTGTGTAACTGCTGCAGAAAAAAAAATTAGTGGCTATCAAAATTTTATCTCCAATTGTAATGTCAATATATATATTTTTTTCTTTTTGACCCTTTCATAGTTTGTGTCTATGCAGGCATTTCCTTCCAATGTTGCCAATTGTATTATTCATTTTTTATCTCTGTTTTATAATGTATTTAGCTGACTGCATATTACCAGATAAATATTCCTTAGCTGGTAACTGGCAAGAAAATTAAAGCACCCCTTCCCAAAGATGGGTAATGTGACAGATTCTACTCACTCCTACCCTGCAGCATGGCTCTTCTGGCTTTCTCTCTGCTACTTGAGAAAGGGTGCAGTCAGGGCTTTCTCCCTGTTTGCACAAGGATGAGCCTATGCTAATATTAATATATTGAACTAGACCAGAAATATTTCCAAATTTTTTTAATTCTAAATCTTATCAGTCATTGCACCACCTGCAGCTAACACCCTTTCTTTTTTTCTTTGTGTATTTCAGTATTATACTTCACTACAATTAAGTCTTATTTTCTTTAAAATTCTCAGATTATTTTCTGGCTGGGCATGCAACTAACCTAGGTAATTATAGAACCATCAAGCTAACAAGCCTCCACTGCAAGGCCATGGAATAGTATATATCTGACCTCATAAACTATGATATTGATAACATTATTAGACTTGGTTCTCAACAGTTTGGTTTATGAAAGGAAAATCCTGTTTAGTGAACCACTTAAACTTCTTTGGTAGGGTTGCAATACACATGCTATATCTTGATCTGGCCAAGCCCTTTGATACCATTCCCATACTGGTATCATACAGAATCTAAATGTTTTAAAAACTGACCCATATGCAGTAAGATGGATAAGAAACTGGCTGAAAGACAAAACCCACACACTGAGAGTTGCAGGAACCACATCAGATGATAAGAAGTTAACCATCCATGTCCCTTAATGCTCAGTGCTGGGACCTCTCCTTTTCGGCCTTTGCTTCTCCAATCTCCAAGTAGAGAGCCAAGACCTCTGGCAGATGACTTTAAACTGGAGGTTATTGTTAAGTTAGATTCTGACCCCCCCCCCAATTCCTCCAGAATGAACTCAACCAAGAAAACTATTTTTGCACTTAAAATGTGCTCAAACAAAATGCTAAAAAGTGTAGTATCATCACTTTTGATAGATGGCCCCTCATCCCATCCTGCAGTATAGAAAACACACCACTACAAAATGAAAATATGGTTATTTGAGTAGGAACTTGGGTTAACCACCTCACGTTTGACCATCATGTGAGGATAGCTGTCAGACTATCCTTTTATTTAGCACAGTTAAAGTCCAAAGGCATATCATAAAGATCTAATAAGGTAACTCTCCCTTATGCTCAGCACCGCTCAGACCACTTATAGACTATAATGAACTCTTCATGGTGTATCTCACCAAACATATAAAGTATATCAAACAATTTGACAGACCCAAAATGTCCCAAAAAAGTCATAGGCCTAAAGTCTCTGAGAAATCAAGATAGGCAGGAAACTCTCCTCCTTTCATCAGCATCTTATAGACTTTGTGGGGAAATACATTTCATATTCTATGCCATTAGAAACCCACTTTTTCTGGACCTCCAGTATCTATACAACATATTAATCAAGGACCTATATTTTCAACAATACATAAATAAAATAAAGTGAATAAACAGACCTGTAATACAGTGCCTCCCTAAACTCAATTAAAAAAAAAAAAAAAAAAAAAAAAAAACTTCTGCATGTTAAGCAGTATGTCTCACTTCCTTTAAACCTAACACACATGACTAGATGGGTTTCCTCGATTTTACTCTTTGAAGTACAATGGCCCTCCAGGAAAGCATTGGAACAACCTCAAGAAGGGTACTCACAAGGCATAAATAGAAATAATTCAATAGCCTTAAAATATCTATAAATCTATGAATCGTACTATGCAATGTGTTTTATATTACCACTTGCTGTATTAGTCCTTTGTTAGGTATATTCTATTATATTTTTTAAATATGTAAGAGTAATGCTTTGTTCAGTTGAATTTACATTTTCAGTTTTACTTTTCTTGACTTCATACATGTTTTTTTTCTGAAGAAAAAATATAGAAAACACCCTAACTGGTCATAATGAGAGAATGTGCAGTTAATGATGTACAAGAAAGTAAATTACAAACCCAGGTACCAAGAAATAAAGCATAGTTAAAAGCATAAAAGCATAAATACAAAAAATTTAATCTAATAAGCAATGAATGGATATAAAAAATAGATTAGGTGGCAGAAGACTGATGTTATGATACAAAGCTATTTCAGTAATATAATAAAGATCAAATTGACAAAGACATTCCACAGGATTCAATAAACTCTGTAGGCTACTCATGAAGCCAACATGGAGTTTATATGTGTAAGCAGTGATGCGGGGTGAGTGCCAGCCTGCACCACAGTGCAATGCATATTAATGCCACGCACCAAGTCTAAGTGAAGTTTCATGGATAGAAACAGTGTTGCAGGCCAGACAACTGTGTAAGCAAATGTGGATAGCAATCCTGTTTAAAGCAGAGCACATACGATCCACGGATTTCCACGAATTCCACAATGATCCCCAGGGCTTCACAAATAGCTGTCACTCTGTTAGTTCAATACATCTGCAAAAAGGCCAACATAACGCGGGGACAATTAACCAGAAATAAAGACATATTTGACATAAATGTTGAATAGAAATATGGTAGAATGAAACTCAAACATACCTCTCAACTTCTTAGAACAAGAAATCTGAGCAAAACCATAAATAATGTGGGGATAAAGGGCCCAGAGGAGGGACAGATTATAACATTGCTCTTCCAAACTTAGAAAGATGATAGAACAATGGGTTGTACATTAGAATGAATTTTCTAAAGAGCACAAAGTTGAAACTCAAATGTCTGGCATCGGTTTCTGACTTCAGTCCACAATGACATGTCAATGATTTGCCAGAAACCAAAATGTTATGAGGAAGAGATCAAACATGTGAGACAAAAACTGGACATTCTGCACAAATCAGGACAGTTGAGAGGTATTAACTCAAATGTATGTAATATTGACAAACATCATGCCTGAGATCATCCCAGTGATATGGCAGAAAGCCACAGTTTTGATAAGGAACACATCAGGACATCCTGGTAATATCTGGACAGTTGAGAGGTATGAATGCAAAGACTATGGGCCAAACACAGTACAGGACAGTGTAACTACAGTGCAGAGAACTGTGATATCCCATTACTGGCATTCTGTACTGAAGCTGTGTTAATGATCTGCAACAGGACATAGACTGCCATGTAAAAAGATCAGTCAGGGGAAGTGTGTGTATTGAATAGGAATGCACAGATGATTTGTAGGAATGAACACGTGGCAAGAGGACCGGTGGAACTCCCCCATGTACAGCAGATGAGAGCATGTCAATGGAAGATTATTGTAGCAGCAATACCGATCACATAGCTATATGGTATAGTAGGGACTGTATAGTGAAAATGTATTTTATGTGACTGTCACACAAGGTGACATAACAATGGGGAGGATGTCTGTGCGAGATAAGCATCCATACATTAATTATGCAGAAGACATTTATCAGGGATTATTTATACTATTTATTATTTATTTATTTGTGGTTTGCTTGCCAGGATAGTCCATTGGGCCGCTGAAGCCTGTTTTCAATGGAGTCCTGAGGAGAAAAGCTCCAGAATAAATACAAATAGATAATGAAAGGAAGTACAAATACAAATACAATGAAATGAAGCCAAATGCATGAAATAAATTTCAGATAAGACAGTTATACATAGTATATAGTACATTTCAGATAAAACATTTTCAGATAAGACTGATATACATAATAATTGGACGGTAACATTTGTTCCATGGTATAAGTCACATTGCTCATTTACAATGATCAATGTTTATAGATTATATATATATATATATATATATATATATATATATATATATATATATATATATATATATACACACACACACACACACACAGAGTGACAGGTGGTAAATGAGTGTAAACACATTAAGAAGTATGTACAGTCAGTGTTAGGTGGGATGGGAGCAAGAACATATCCATCTTGGGAGTGCAGTGAGGTTTTGAACAAGGGGAGACTACTGGTGGTGCAAATGGAGGGAGCGAGCGAGTTCCAGAGGCGAGCAAGAGAGAAGGACATTAGTCGATTCCCTGTTGGACGTGCTGGTTTGTGCATTTTAATTAGGTTTTGGGAACTGCATCTTAAGAGTCTTCATGGTTTGTACATTACAAAGTTATTTGCAAGGGAGGTACAGAGGGATGGGTTTTGAATGAGATTATGTGCTTGAATGAGCTGGGTACATGTAAGGAGGTTTGGTAGTTCTAGCCAATTCAGTTGGTGAAGGGAATTGCAGTGATGTGTAGAGGCTCTATGTCCTGCTGCAAATCTGCATATCTTGTATTAACAAGATGAGAGGTTTGATTTGAGGGAAGCTTGTAGGTTGGTAGGAATGGATGCGCTATATAAGAGGGATGGGATAAATGTTACCATGGTGGTGGGTGAGAGAAAGCGTTTGTTGCGGTAAAGCATACCTAGTTTTTGGTGGGTCTTTTTGATATTTGATTGCAGATGTTTGTCAAATTTTAGCTGATTATCGATAATAACACCAAGAAGTTTAGTTTCTGACACAAGTTCTAGGGTAGTATTATTTTTGCTAGTTATTATGAAGGATTGTGTGTTTAGGGGAGAGGTTTTGGAGGTATTGAATAACATGAGTTTTGTTTTGGTAGCATTGAGGGTTATCGAGCATCTACTGTTCAGTGGCAGAGAATGTGGCTTGAGTTAATATATTAAGAGTTGTAAGGGAAGTGGAGAGACAGATTATTGTAGAGTTGTCAGCATATTGTACGAGACTCGTGTGAGGGATGGCATGATAGAAATCATTTATGAATATATTAAATAGTAGGGGGCCTAGAATGGACCCCTGGGGGATGCCTGTGGATGTATTAAGGAAGGGTGATATAGCTTTTTTCCATTTAACTGCTTGTTACCTGTTGATCAGGTAGCTTGAGAACCACTGGGTAGAGGTAGGGCTTAAGTTAAGTTTAGAGAGCTTGGTGAGAAGCAGGTTGTGGGAAATGGTGCCAAATGCCTTAGAGAGGTCAAGGAAAAGAGTGGATACAATGCAGCCAGAGTCACGGGATTTGTTGATTATTTCGAGGAAGGAGAGTAGGACTGTGTATGTACTGTGGCCTGGTCTAAAGCCATGTTGTGTGGGGATAAGAAGCTGGTTGTTGATCAGGTAGGGTAAGAGTTGTTGGTGGACACACATTTCAAGTAGTTTGGAGATGGGAGACAGAATGGCAATAGGGTGGAAATTTGGCATGTCATTTTCTTGCCACCTTTATGGAGAGGGATGATAAAGGCTTTCTTCCAAAGTTGAGGGACATGGCTTTCTAGGATAGACTGATTTATTAGTATGGTGATAGGCAGGGTGATGACAGCGGCAGCAAGCTTTAACAAGTAGGAGGGGATTTCATCAGGGGCATTGGAGCCAGGTTTTAGTTTTAGTAAGAGTTTTTTTTATGGTGGATGTGGAGATGGGATTAATGGTAAAACAAGGGGGCTGGGGGTGTGGTTTGCTGGATGGGGATTGGTGGTTGGTGAGGGGAGTAGGGTGGGAAGGAATGATAGAGTTATTGGTGAAGGATTGTATTAGTTTGTTAACTGAGTCAATAAAGAAGGAGTTAAATTGGGTTGCTAAGTCAAGGTCAGTTGCATCTGGGTTTGGGCAGGGGTTTTCTGAGATTCCAGGGTGTAGGAGAGAAGAAATACCTTTCCAAAATAGTTTGGGATTGGTATTGTGGTTGGCATGGAGGGTAGAGAAGTAAGTTTTGCAATCGGAGGTAATACGTTTTTTGACTTTATTATGTAATGTTTTGTATTCAGTAAGGGTAATGGAGGTTCTCTGTTTTTGGTATCATGCCAATGCTTTATCTCTAAGTTTCATGGTAGCTAAAGTGTTTTTAGTTAACCAAGGAACATGGTTGATTTTTATGCGTTTAGTCTTTAGGCGAGCTAGGAAGTTGAGTAGGTCTAAGAAAGAGGTGTTAAAATAGGATAGAGCATTGTCTAGGGGTAGGATTTTTAATGGTGTCCAGTTAGTGTTTTTAAGTGTATTTATGAACATTTCAGGGTTAAAGTTTTTTAGACATCTAAAGGATATGTAATTGTGGGTTTGTTGTGTCGAAGAAGGAAGGTGCTGGGCAAAAGTGGGGAAATGGTCAGCTAATGGGTCTGGGAGAGTGCCACTATCTGAGATATAATGAGGATGTGACACAAGTATCCAGTCTATAATACTTCCAATCAAAGGGGTCTTTGAGGGGCTGGTAACGGTATTGATTAGTTGTGTAAAGTTATACAAGTTGATATTAAGTAAGTTATTGGCCGGTTGAATTATGGCTCAGTTTATGTTACACTCACCTAGGATTATTGTTTCATGAGTGATGTTGGAGGAGACCCATGACAGAATATTTTCAAGGCATGAGACATTATTGCCAGGGGGTGGTGTAGAGAGGGCGAATGAATATGAGTTTCTGCTTGTTTAGATGAAGTAGGGCTGATATCATTTCTGCCTTACCAAAAGTAGGGAAGGGTTTGGTATAAGGGGTGACTAACAGGGATGTAGAGTATAGGAGTGCTTCCCCACCTCCTTTCTTTTGTACTCTGTCATTACATAGGATTCGGTAGTTAGGTGGTATTACTTCAGAGACTTCTATGTAGGGTTTGAGCCAGGTTTCTGAGATGGAAAGAATGTCTGGTTTATTGTACTGAAGCCAGGCATGAAGGTTTGGGATTTTATTACAAAGGATTTGCTCATTTAGTGCTGAGAAGTGAAGGGCTTTTCTTGTGGTATGGGAGGGATGGCTTTGTTTTCTAGGAATTTGTGTGGTGAAGGGACCGGGGTTTGGGTGAATATCACCACAGAGAAGAATAGAGATAATGTGATTGAGGAGATATTTGGAAGCTTTGGGTGTAGTAGAGTGTTGGAGAGTTTTGTGGATGCCAAAATGGTAAAGTAGGGTTTGGTGCTACCATAGTTAGAAAGGAGTCGATAGGGGAATAGCAAAGTAGTATGATGGGGATAGAGGTAGGGAGATATAAAGATAGAGGAATATGGGTATTAAATAGAGAAAGATGTGGTAATGTGAAATGGGGGAGTGGTTTCCTAATGTAGGTTGGGTGAGACAGAATAAGACAGTGATGGTTGTTAATAGTGTTATTTGAGTGAGCAGTTGTAGGGGTCTGGGTGTCATGGTTTGGGTTTGTAGTAGTTATAGTAGGTGAAGATGAGATGCTGTGCTTTGGTTATAGGTAGATTTAGTAAGAATTGTTTAGCTAGTTTACAAAATAGATAGATTTAGTTGATTGGATTATGAGTTGTATGTTGTTGCTAGGGTATATGGTGGGAGCGGTAAGTGTATGGGGAATGATGGGTAGACCGGATTGGGTAGTTGGAGTTGAGGGAGTGACTAGTGAAGTATAAATGTAGAGGTGCTGGGGTGGGTGGAATTTGGGGGTAGGGTAGGAGAGCAGAGTGAGCCTGTAGGGTGAACAGAGCAGGTAGAGCCAAAGAGGTAAGGTAATAGAAGAAGACAATCAGTGGAGTGGAAAGTAACCACCAAAGGATGGTAAGTGAGGGAGTATTGGACTAGATGAGAGTGGTTAGGTGAAGGATTAGAGTAGTGCAGGGAGAATAGGACTTGGATATAGTGGAAATAAGAACCTGGGTTTAGCTGAGAAGTGCTCTATAAAGTCTACTTGGGAAGGAGATATACAAATGGTGTTAATAAAGGGGGGGTTGCTGCCATCTAGTGACCAGTTAATGTAATTAAAACAGTGGTCGCCATGATGGGGGCCCTTGGAAGTGAAGGTAGGGAAAAGAAAGATATCTGAATTAGATAAGGCCAAAGTTATAGAGGCATGGGGTAATGGCAAGGCTGGGGAATATAGAAGTAAGAGGGATATCGCTGCTGGCTGTCCTGGCAGGGAGCGTGCACTAGTCTCTTACTAGAATTAAACAACAGTGTATAAGTTTAGAAGGTGGCCTCAAGCACACATACTTTCTTGCCTGCTTAAAGCCACAGAACAGGGTATAGGGTTGTTCTTTTCTTGTGCTGGGGGAAAGGTAGCAGAGTAGGAACAGCACAGACACTGAGGAAGGATTTATTTTATCTGAAGGTAATAGAGAGATAAGAACAGGTTTAAATGGGGAATATGAACATTTAGTTTAGATAGAAAAACATCAGCAGATAGTAACTTGTGAGTCAATTTAACACTATTAAGAATAAGGGTAACAACTGTGGAGTAAACGGTGATACCAAGCAGTGAGAATAAAACACAATGACTGTGTGTAGAATATAAACCAACACAAGCTGGACTACGTTTGCTGTGCCAACAGTTATGCAACTGAAAAAGTGCTAGTCTGCAAAGGTCTTCTTGGCTCCAACATGCATAACAATGACTGAGAGAGGAAGCATTGTAAATGCATACAATACTGAACATAGGCTAGAAAACACTAACATGAGTGATCTCTCATTGTCTCCGGTGTGCGTAAGTCCTAGGGCTATCATGATATCTTTGATGATTGTGCGTATATCCGCATGGGTTAGCTTTTAAGGGTATGTAACAAATGATCCAGTTAAGGCTAGGTGAGCAGCTCCTTATAAGAAAGCCAAGTTACATTATTCTGCTATGTTCTGTGAGCCTGCATATGGTAAACGCGCAAAACTGACCCAGAGTGGCTGAAGTATTTTGCTCAATAGTATATACAGTACACTAACCCAGGTTAGTGCAAACAGGTCGAATGTAGCAACAATAAATATGCAAATGATACATACAGTGCGCTAGCACTGGTTTGTGATGTACTACTCTGCAAGGTCCAGACTCGCATTAAGCATGGAGAGAATTTGCATACATTACTTTCTTCAGTTAGTAGTATTAGCAAATTTAGCCATACTTTGTCTGCAGCGTTTAATACTAACAAACAAGTGTAGGTAAATACACTTACTTAGCAAATTACTTTCGTCAGTTAGTAGTATTAGCAATTTTAGCCATATTTTGTCTGCGGCATTAAATGCTAACAAACAATTGTAAGTAAATACAGTGGGTGCTATTACTGTACCGGGAAACAGTGAGAGACACAGATTAGTTAGTGTGATGCTCCTGCATGAGGAAAACGCGCAAACATGAAAAACTACCAGCAGTAGGTGTTATATTATATTTAACAATACGCTAACATTGGTAAGCATGTAACTACACAAAAACAAGTATTCTGCAAACTGCTAACACTGGTAAACTGTCTTATTCAAGAAAACAAATTGCCTGGCTTGACATTTAACTTTCTAGCAGGTAGTAAGGACACATAGTTACTAATGCATTAATGCTAGGCAGATATTAGAACCACATTCAATGAACAGTTAAATCACATCCAAAAAGAAGATGTAAATCTTACTAGAGACGCTTGAGCCTGTGACATGCAGCAGCCAGGAGAAGGACTGGGGATTTAAAGATGGCAACCCCGAGGACTAGATGCTTATAATTGTTTGGAAGCAGGAAGTTAAGGGGTGGGGGGTGGGGTAGGTGCATGCAGGTATGAACCGGAAAGGCAGGTACAGTGAGGTAATGGGAGCGGCAATCAGTTTCATTCAGTACCGACAATATGGAGGTGAGGGGGGAGGAGACTACAAAATGGAGAAGTGTGAGGGCTTTGGGAGGTTGGCAAAGACAAGTCAGTTTAACGGGTAATAGCAAGTAAGCATGGGGGAATAATTAGTGCGGCATACAGAGAGAGATAGAGAAGGGGGGGGGGGGGTGAGAGCCAAAGAGGTAAGGTAATAGAAGAAGACAATCAGTGGAGTGGAAAGTAACCAGTAAAGGATGGTAAATGAGGGAGTATTGGACTAGATGAGAGTGGTTAGGTGAAGGATTAGAATAGGACTTGAAAATAGTGGAAATAAGAACCTGGGTTTAGCTGAAAAGTATTCTATAAAGTCTACTTGGGAAAGAGAGATACAAATAGTGTTAATAAAGGGGGTTGCTGCCATCTAGTGACCAGTTAATGTAATTACAACCATGGTTGCCACATTGGGAGCACATGGAAGTGAAGGTAGGGAAAAGAAAGATATCTGAATTAGACAGGGGCAAAGTTATAGAGTCATGGGGTGAGAGCAAGGCTGGGGAATATAGAAGTAAGAGGGATATGGCTGCTGGCTGTCCTGACAGGGAGCGTGCACAAGTCTCTTACTAGAATTAAACAACAGTATATAAGTTTAGAAGGTGGCCTCAATTACAAATACTTTCTTGCCTGTTTGAAGCCACAAAACAGGGAGTAGGGTGGTTCTTTTCTTGTACTGGGGAAAGGTAGCAGAGTAGGAACAGTTAATGATCCTTTGGTTGAGTCTTTGGTGTCCACAAGGGCACAGACACTGAGGAAGGATTTATTTTATTTGATTGCCTTCTTGAAGCCGCAGAACAGGGAGTAGGGTGGTTCTTTTCTTGTGCTGGGGAAGGGTAGCAGAGTAGGAGCAGTTAGCGATCCTTTGGTTGAGTTTTTGGTGTCCATAAGGGCACAGACACTGAGGAAGGATTTATTTTATTTTAGTGCCTGCTTGAAGACGCAGAACAGGGAGTAGGGTGGTTCTTTTCTTGTGCTGGGGGAAAGGTAGCAGAGTAGGAGCAGTTAGCAATCCTTTAGCTGAGTCTTTGGTGTCCACAGGGGCACAGACACTAAGGCAGGATTTATTTTATTTTCTTGCCTTTGATCTGACATACAGTTAGGGTAGGGTGCATATTGTGAAGCTGTGCAAACTGAAGTGCCTGAGTATGAGTGTACTCTCAGCAGAGGTCTCCAGCAAGGTGACCACATGTAAAGGCTCATGGAAAACATTACAAGAACCAACAATCATGGACAATATCAGATTAATACCACCAGTAGTCCCATGCCTCTGACATAACATATGTGATTTACAGTGATGAGATGATTCTGCACACAGACACTTGAATAACTATTATGCTCCATACACAGTCTGAGTAACCACGCACACTGTCCTGCCACTGTAACATCTGCTAGAGGTGTTACGAAGGACACTGCTATACCTGTATGTGACAGTATGGGAAATACAGGCTAGTTGCCTTGTGTGCATGGTATATATATGTGTATATATATATATATATATATATATATATATATATATATATATATATATATATATATATATATATATAGATAGATATATATATATATAGCACAATCCACACTGTCATGAATGATATACATGCCATTATTGTTGTCAAACATCTATTTATGTAGTGTGTACATAAGCAGAACAGGTAACACACATGCATCTGATGTAACAACTTGATTAGTGTTCTGCACCATAAGACAGTCATGTATATTCCACAGAAAGAATTCCTAAGTATGGCCAATAAGCTCTATAGCAGTGCACTGTGATAAAGGTGGTACACTTCTGTTACACATCACTGGAAGATGTCTAGGGAGGGCCATGCAGAAGGGTGTATTGTACACAGTTATTGGTGTGATGAAGGCTGGGAACCATGAAGGCCTCACTGTAAATGTCCTTCATATACCCAGTACTTGTGTTACATTCAAGGGAGTAGTCAGAACTGTGATCACATGCTGGTGGATGTACCACTTACCATGTACCCCAGGACATGGGTCACATGCCTATTGGTCTGATTACAGGGAGTGATATCCACATTATACTTGGGTGGTGTGTTTTTTTCCTGATGTAACAAATCCTCCCATGTTTATTGTCAATGCAGATGTTCTCGTGGCTGTGGCAGCATTTTTGGAATGTGTTTATAGTGTTTGTATTATACTACTATCACAGTTTGTTTCCTACAATCTGTAGTCATTCAGTAAGCTGTTTGGACACATGATGTGTATCTCATGTGTGATGTCCATCACTTAACTAATGGATAGGAAATGGCCTAGCAGAATGCCTTGGTGTATGGACCTGATCAGGGGACCTGATATATAAGTGACATCACATATTTCAACATAGTGAGATGCCACATATGTGATACACTGGTGTCTTATTTGGTGATATAGCTAGCTATGTTTACATATGACAGTGTTGCTTGACTATCACGGTGTGGATTTGTGTCAAATGCCTTGACCTGCTCAAGTTTCACAAGATGACACTGTTGTTATCTATCAGATGTAACACACATGATGTATCAGGTCTGTGTTTGTCAGTCCCTTCTATTATATGCTACCATCACTGATGGACTCTATATGATTACATCCAGTTAATGGTCATCTGCAATCTTGGTAAACCACAGGCCATCTACTATTGCCTGTGATTCAGGGAAGTAGTATGCAAACAGTACAGGGCCCTGCAGAGATCCTTATGGTATTCTAATGATAAGTGGATAGGGGTAGAGGTGCAGTCCCCAACTCTGAGAGTGTGTGTTCTGTCGGTGAGCCAGTTAGCTATCCATCTACTACTGTACAGCTTAATTCCCCCATGAGAGATCTTTACTACAAGAAATGAATGAGGGATAGTGTCAAAGGCATATGTCCTATGCAGTATGTCACGTTATCCCACATTCAGGTCTTTAAGATCAGTATCAAAGAAGTCCACAAGGTTCAATAAGCAAGATCTACCTTTGACAAAAAGAAAATGGGTCATGCCAAGTGTGTTGAAGGTTAGTTATGGCCCTGTGGATAAGGTCCATGCTGAATGCTTCCCTCGCCTTGCAGATAAGGGTTTTTAGGCTTATGGGTCAATAGTTGTTGGCCTGCATGTTACTAGATTGATTTGCATTGCATATCACACAACATTTGATATTACATTCTGTAGTGTAGGTGATATGTATGTGAAAAAAGTACTGAGACACCAGGGTTGCAGTGCTTGGGATTGTGACAACACATGGATGTATTGTAAATATGCAACACAGTTTTAGATAGGGCCCTCAGTTTGTAAAGTTTCCACATGTAATTTCATGTCATAAACAGGAGCAACACAGTTAAACAGCAGTAATACAGAATAATATGTACATTTCCATAGTGCTGCAAGCCGGGGGTTTACACAATGGTTTGCAAAGTGTATATGCATATGAGATACACATGTTTGCATGTAGCTAAGCAGTGAGCAAACACAAGCCACATTGTTTAAGTCTGACAGTATTGAGTCTGTGAAACACAACTGCTGCTTAACTGACTCTGTAGCAGCATGTGTTAATACATCAATGCATTCATTTTGGGGGCCAGATGGTACTGGGTTTGACTACAGGTGTATGTAATAATTTGACATACTTTAAGTTACAGAATGATAATGCAACAACATGAATTCTTTATAGTACATGTGTTGCTGTGCATTTGCATAGCATAGCATAGTAACGTTAAGCAGAATTTTGCAGAGGTAACTGCAGTAGTTTTACACCTCACCATTGGTGTACAAAGTACACCTCTGTGCTAACATGGAGTCCAAAAAGAAAAGGGATCCATTGCTTTCCCAGCAACTTATGTGTGTTATGTGTGATTCTATGTTTTGACTAGATTAAACTGGTGAAATTGGGTACAGAGGAAAGTGGTGAAATAGGTAGCAAACAGGGGGAAGAACAAAGGGAATGCAGGGCAAGAATGTGCAGGAGGGAGGTAGGAAAGAACTATAGCTATCCATTTCTTTACCAGTGTAAACTGAACATATGTGCAAAATATTAACTGAATTTTGACTGTCACCTCCATAGAGAGGCGGGGTAACCATAATGCAATAATGTTGTATAGCCAATTGGACCAAATCAAGAGTGTCAAGAAGACATGTGAAAGGGAGAGCTATGTACAGGACAATTTTTTTGTGGGACAGATGACCATTTAATTTTTATTATTGTGCATGATCATGCTCTAATAGTAGCAGTACTTCCACTGCTCCATCATTGAGTGTGCTGTCCACACTCAGAAGTGGCAGGCCATGGGGCCATGGTCCTGGGCATCCCCATGAAAAGAGCTCATCCAGCAGACATCAGTCATGTTCAGATAGCAGCAGTGCATCTCACCGTGGGTGTGGATGCGCCAGTGCAACTCCTGGTAGAGCCAGTTCTCTTGGTCGAGGATGACAACCATGAACTGCCTCCTCTACTATGCATGTTTCACACCTGTCTGACATACAAAGATATAGAGCCAGCACAGAGCTTGGCTGTGTTCATGCAGATGCTCACACACCAATTTTACTTGGGGAACCCCTACAGACACACACACACAAGAGTTACATGGTTCAGCCATGCAGCTTGAAACTAATTTTGTCTCACTGGCCATTTTGTTGGTTTATCTAAATGTCTAACTGCTTCTCTTTCTTACTCACACACACTCACCAACCTTTATATCATCCTAGGCCTCCTGTCCCCCCATCTGCACACACACAACACCCTGTGCATGTGAAAACTGTGCCCTATCCCTATTTAATATCTTTGGGATTCTGGGATATATAAGCTTTATGTCAGATGTTCAGGGTGCATAGCTGACTTAGTGCTTAGTATATCTGCATTTGTGGTGCTGAACTGGTAATTTTACCATTGACTTATATTGCCCTTGGAAAGTTAGAAAGCTGATACATCAAAATTTCCCAACTTTATTGTGAATGATCTTGTGATGGTTGTGAAGTCAGAAACTGCAATTTGTATCATTACTTTCTAAGTTGTGTCTTTAATAATGATTGTCCAGTACAAATGTATGGTGCTAAACTGAGGGCATGCAGTGATCATCAGTATTTTTGCAAGGTATGACTGTATGAATTTCTGATGCCTGCAACCTACTTCTTAATAATGGACACATATAAGCCACATAAGTCTCTGCTGTCACATGTTAAGATAATTTCTGTAACAATATCCTACCTTTTACTTGCTTACAGTACCAATTAGTGAAATACAAGAATATGCCACTCATTCAGATTATTGCACAGTACACACCTAGTTCAAGATTTACCTAGTAATACAGTAGTTGACATGGTTTTAGATCAGAGCTGACTCTGTCTGATGCAAGCAGTACACCGTCAACACATGGGGAGGTACAGTTTGTGTGAGTTTCCAGGCATCAGTATTACTATATGTATGTGTGTAGGAGGAAGGTTTGTGGCCCCCAAGTCATGAGTGAGTGTGCTTATACATTGTTTTTAGCCCCATGCAAGGGCATACTTAGCATGCTTACATCAGTCTACACTCACAGCAGGTGAGGGTTCCCCATCTGACTCATGAGCTGCCTGTCACTGTGGTGACCTTTGCATTGGTGGTGGGATGTGTACCACTTCCCCTTGCTGATCCTGCTGAAGCTGTTTTTTCAGGATCATATTGTGTAGCATGGCATATAATGTGAATATTTCTGTACATGTCCATAGATTGGACTGTTGGGCTCCCCCAGATGAATCTAGGCAGAGGAACCATTACTTCAGCAGCACAAACACACACTCTATGATATTTCTGGTTTGAGCATGTATCTCATTATGGCATTCTTCTCTGAGTGTGTATGTGCATTTGTGATGGGTGTCATCAGCTACAGTTTCAGTGCATAGCTTGCATTGTCCAGTAAGTGACACTGTAGGATATCCCCCTAGAAAAAATCTGGTACATTTGGGAGGTTTGTCAGCACACATGCTCAAGATGATTCCTTTGGCATTACATATGACATGGCAATTGATAGAGTGGTAGTCCTTTCTGTTTATGTAGAGCCTACCCTGTTCCCCAGGTGGTGCCTTAATTTCTATATGTGTACAATCTATGGATACCAGTACTTCAGGCTAGTGTGCTACAGGGAACTCTTGCATATTTCTCTCTCCTCAGGACTACAGGGAAAATATATGTGGCCACTGGAATTGATGGAGAATCCTGGATGCTGATGCCTGTGACACCCCCATCATGTCTCTGTTGGTCTCAAAAAGGTACCTGTAGCTAATATTCTAAGTGCTGCACATACCTCTGTATGGACTTGGACTTCCACATCTGCTACCCAAATTCTTGTATGAAAAATATTTTCAAGGGTCAACTAATTAGGGCAGCCAGGATGTGTTTAGATTACAATAGTTTCCTAGTAGAAGTCGATAAAATGGTTGACATATTCCTGGATAGCAACCACCCACAGTCATTGTTAAACAATATTAAGACATCTGTAGTAAAACTTTGGGGCACCAGGTGCAACCTCCTTTTCGGTGCTGAACAAAAATTTGTTAATGTATTGGATGCAGATGATAGAGTCAGTTTCCCAAATTCTTTGTGTTGACTTTCAATAATTGTTTGAATAAAATTAAGGATACAGTTCTTAATAACTAGAACATTTTGAAAGTCAACAATGAAATTTTTAAAACATTAGGTGAGAAACCTAATTTTGTTTACAAACCAGCCAAGAACTGTAAATACCTACTTGAACATGCTTTAACTGTTAAAACAGTAATAACAAAAGAACAAGTAGATGTGGGTTGTGTAAGCAGTGCACTATTTTTCCTGGAACAATCTGTTATTACCTTCACATGTTTTCTGCAAAAGGAACACATGATATCTGGTAACTGTGCCACCAAAGGGTGGTTTATATATCTTTATGTAAACAGTGTTCTAGATTCTATATAGGACAAACAGCAAGGCAAATTAGGAAAAGAATA
Organism: Protopterus annectens; assembly: GCF_019279795.1. NCBI lineage: Eukaryota > Metazoa > Chordata > Ceratodontiformes > Protopteridae > Protopterus > Protopterus annectens. The sequence goes on along the minus strand of NC_056741.1, from coordinate 681,965,214 downwards.
TACAAACATATGCAATCTTGAAACATAACCAAAATAATGCCCTGTACAAACATACTTTAGTTTATAGAAATTCAAATTCATGTTTGCACTCTTGGAAGTAGTTTCTTGTGACATAAGGGGAGGCTCAAGGTAGACAAAGTTAGAGCATAGGGAGTTAATAGGGCAATTGAAGATAGGTGCAACAAATGGTCTGAGACTTAACAACCAGGTCTCTATAGCTCTAGTATTAAAATTGAAGGCCAGTGCCACTTCAAGTCTCTTCTTATATTCTCTTTAAAGTGTTCATAATAACAAGATTTTTATTATTTACTTGTATGTTTCAAAAAATGTTTTGCTATTTTATTGTCATTAAAACACAATCTTCATTTTAATCAATTAATTTTAATTAATGATTTTTAATTAATGGCTTTTTTTTTTACAACAAACATGTGATTGGATAAAGGTTAACATGCAATTATTTGGAAAAGTTATTTAAACTGACTTAGATGTGATAGTATGGTTCTAATGAAGTCCCCTGCTGTTTTAGGGATGAAAGGGTTCCTCCTTTATTTTGATATGTAATAGATCAATATTTTATCAGCATTCAGTTGTTCCTGTTTTTGGAGACATTTTCTGGAGAATGTGTGACAATTCTGTTTCAAGGTATACACTACATGAGCCTGAATTGTTTCTTTCTAAGTTTGGTATTCATTTGGAGGTTGCATGGACACACAAGGCTTTATTTGTATTCTAATTCATATTTGTGACTTTCTATTTCATTCTGTCTTGCTTTCTATATTGATCTCTATGCCCATACCATGGCTGAAAATGGTCACTAGACCTGTCATCCTATCTGGTTAACAAATAGTAAATACATAATTCCAATGCTTTAAGGCAAGCTTGCAGACTACTGGCGTTCTGTTAAGCTTGCTCATCCTGCCATTCATAGATAGTGTTCTTGTCATTTGTCAATTTATGTTTATTACTTTTGTCATCCATCTATTCATAGGTATTGGTCTGATCAGTCATACATCTGCAGGTACATAACATTCAGTTGTATAAGTGTACAGATCTGGTTACTCATTTATCTGAGCATGTGCACTTGGGCAGCTGGTGTCACTAGAAAGAATCTGGACTTCACTTTTTCTTTCATCCATAGTACTATATTAACTATTTTAGTTAATACTTTTCATGACAATCTATTTCTGACCAGTATACCTTGTGTTGTATAGTTTTTGCATCATTAATGTCATCTAATTAGGTTAAATGTCTGTTTTCCATGTTTTATGTAAGATAGATACATGTCATACACTTCCCACCATTCTTTGTACTACTCTTTCATTTGCACACTAGTTCAATGACATATTTCATACTGTTTTGTTTTTCCCTGAAACAACAATAAATCACACGAATTGATGATGCTTCTTCTTGTCACCTTATTAATTAGTGCTGCAGGCATATCCTGCTGCAGCTTAAAGGCATCTTTTCTAGCAATTTCCATTGCAACCACCAAATTTAGGTCTTACTTAGGTCTAGGGATCTAAACGTCTTCTGCAGCATCAACAGAATAGTTTGGAGGGACAGGAATATCTCATGAGGATACCCCTGCTCTGGAACAGACTCACCATTCACATGAAACAAAGATCTCTCCTGTCCATAATCAAGTACAACTTGGATCTGTAGATGGGAAACAGAAAACTTATCCCTGAACTGGCTGCTGTAATACTTATGGACATAGGTAGCTCCTAAATATTTTATTCTGTGCTTGGGAACACTCAAATTATCTATGGTATGATCCTAGTTATTCTCATTAGGGGTAATATAAAATTATCAATCATGGGATAGGTCCATTCTACTTTAAGTAGCATGGAAAATTTAATGACACATTTAATGCTAATTTACAATAAAGTAAATGTTAGTACATGTGTTTAACATTGCCTAACCAGTCTTCAAGACAACAATAAAAAAATAAAAATAAGCAATCTACATAAGTTATTGTAGTGAAAAAAATTATAGTTTTATATGGATTTTATTTATGGACATGGACAACTTATATGAAATATTTGAAGCATTCTGGTTTCATTCCACAAATGAAACAATACTTATAATAACATGTTAACTAAGAGAACTTTCCCAGGCACATGGATTCCAGTCTTTTAAAACTGAACTGCACCACAGATACCAGAACTACCACTTCTTATAATTCATGGACGAAACATAATCAACTGTTAAATAAATAGTCATTGGTTAATTTGAAATGAAACGTTATTTCATAAACAATTTGAATTTCTAATCCCTTTTTTTTAATGGTAGACGCATTTGTAAATAGTTACTATTGTTATTTTATTCTTTTGCATTATTTTGTTTTTCTTATTTAACTATTCGATTTCTATACATACTGTAATATTACTTTTTGCTATTTACTTGTAAATCTTAATAAAAACATTTAGTAAAAAAATAAAAAGAATTACACCGCAAATCAACTTACAGCTTTAAAAGCTGTTACAACTCATCCTGACACTTATCCATCTCTGTGTTTCTTAAAACACAGGTAGATCACATGAGGACAAGAGTTAAGAAACAATAACTTTTAATAACCTAAAGGCCTGAGTGTTTTGAAAGTAGCCCATATTCCTGCAGGATTATAGAATTGTACATTGCTTGAAGCTGGAATGCAGCTATTGTTGCCATACCAAAGACAACTAAAACTACATGAACTATAAAGTATTATGATCACATCTTTGATGACTACCACCTGTTCTGTGTTCTTGAGAAATCTGGTTCTTGAGCTTTGCTCTTATTCATTTTTCAAAAGCATAATGTAGTTATGATCACAGTTCTAGTAATAATCCTCTTTATACAAATTACTCCAGACATACTTGTAAAAACTCTGATTACCAAAAAAAGTTCCCTACACATTTTATTTTTATTTATTTGTCCTTCGTTAATCAGGTAATCAGCTGGTCCATGGACCCTATGACCCAGGTGCAATGCACAATTTACAGAGATAACAATTAAATGATTATTATATAGATTGTTTTGAACTGATTGTGTCAGAGTTAGATTGCACCTCATATGGCTAAAGTTGCAGAGCTTGAATGTTTTGGGTAATGAACTTTACTTGCAATTCACAGGAGTAATAGAGTTTTAAATACTTACACTAGTTATATTTCCATCTACATTGCTAGCAATTCATAAGAGTCATAATGTTTTGCATACTTGCTCATGACATGTTTGTATGCACACAGTTACTAATAGTTTCACTGTAATTCATACAGAAGGGTAATAGAGTTAAAGTACTGGGTCATATTTGTATTACCACGGAAACTGGTTACAGTTTGCTAGGTTCTGAATTAAGATTTGGGAAAGAAGCTAAGAAGAGGGAGACCATGTCACTAGGAAAGAAAATGAGAAGAAAGACCATGACTCTCGCAAGGAGGGAAGGTGATTAGTGGTGTTTTTCCTTGTCTTAAAAATGTTGTAGGTGCCTGTTAGATTCAATTTATTTAGTGGTTAACTAAGATTTCCTGTTTGTATTTACATGTTTACAAAGACTGACCAATGACCTGAGCAGTTCTAGATTTGCTCAATGCATACATGTGTGGTTAATTTATAGCATATGTCATTGCCTGTGGACAAGGATTGAAAAAAGAGAGCCAGTCTTTATCCATGAAACGTGCACTTGTAGGTTTCAATTAGGTTCTCCAGATAACTCTTTCTAAACTGCCTTTACACAAGCCCTAAAAGAGACCTCCTATACTTTACTTGTTGCTGGGACTACCAGGACAGTAGCCAGGCTTAAAACGAACTTCTTGTGTTTTTTTTTTTTTGTCTTTAGCAGTCGAAAAGAATTATAGGGATTAATGTAGTTTGTAAAAAGAAAATATATCAATGTTCCAGTCATATAAGTCAAGATACCTTATAATGCTTTGTGCTTGGATATGCCATTGAGGTTATGTATCATATCATAAGTATCCTACTGTGCAACATACAGTTTGTGCTACTGCATATTTATTCTGTAAAATGTATTTCCTGCACTAATACTTCACATTATTGTTTTCTATTTAGTAGAAAAACTACCACCAAAAACTCAGCTAAAGTGTCCCAAAGAAAAAAAAATGAAATAAGCAAACAAGAACAAGGACACAACGATGACTTCCACTGCTGCCAGCTCTATTTTGAAAGTATTTGTGTCTACTTCGTGCACTAGTAAAGTATTTTGAACTGGCAGCAGTGGAAGTCGTCGTTGTCTCCTTGTTCTTGTTTGCTTATTGTTTTCTGTTTGTTCACATTTCATTAGTCACATTTGTTATACTTTGATTCCCAGACCGAACCTGTAGTCGGTCAGTTCTGATTAATGTTCTACCCTTATAATGAAAGAAAGAAATAAAAAAAACATATATCTATACTTAAATATATAAATAAAAACAAAGCCATTGATGCATCCTGTGCCAGACAGGTTTGTTTACACTTCTGATAAAGTACTTTTGCCTCCAAATAGCAATAAACGTATAAAGCATGCAATGTGCAAACTCTTTTCTATGCATGTTTTAGGACTATTATTTCTGATTGAGATGTCCCCTACTGCAGATTTTGTTACAGCTCTGAAGCAATGTAATGCTATTCTATGACCCTCTGGCATCCAGTTTATGCCTTGGTTGCATTGTTCCATTACTATCCTACCAAGGCAGAACTCTCTTCAGCCTTACTTCTTCAGAAGTCTCTTTCCTGCATTACTCTTTTGCTGATACTTTCATGTAATGCAGCAAAATTTAAGAAGACAGTGCCTTCCTGCACAATTTCCAGTATCCAACATCTCAAATGGTAGGTTACCGAGACATGGCTGCATGCATTAGTAGTATACATCTAGGTCTGAATCTAATAAATGAGCCTTACTGAATGTCACCATTCTCAAGAAGTGGCTTAAACTCCTTTATTTCATGAGTTTTCATGTTATATTTTTGCTGCTGACCAAGAGACACATTTTATCTCTTTTTTTTTCTCACTTAAATTTTATCATATTTTTGGGTGATTTCCATACTCCTTCCAAAGGTATTTTCTATATAATCTTTCTGATTCTAGTAGTATTGCACATGTTTCAGAAGCATATAAGAAGGCAGATGCCCCCAAGATGAGGCAACATTTCAAAAACAAGGAAGACAAATGATGCAGACTGCTTCAGGTAGTGTGGAAAATATGCCAATAGCACTTTGCCCTGAAAACTGTTACAAATACATTTTAGTAATAATTCATATTCTCTTTCCAGTTTGTTTTATTTCCTTAGAAAGCTGTCTGCATTGATTGAATTGCTGTAATATTATCTAATGACTCTATCCTCTGGTCACAGATATTGGGCTAGATTTAGAGATTCTGTCTAACTAATCACAAGGCTCTTTGTGGAGAAAACTTATACCCCAAATCCATTAATGACTGATTCCAAAGCAACACGTGAATGCACTGTGCATCCATATAGGTCAAAGAGCATTTTACAAACTAAGCATGATAAAAGCATGGTACACAGTCTGTATCACATGGG
>NC_056741.1:681932199-681954699 GCF_019279795.1 Protopterus annectens | reverse complement strand
TCAATGACAACAAAACTCAGGCACTTCTAGTGAATAAAAATGTTCCTATGAAACTTAGGTCAAAAAGAGACAAAAACTGAGGGCATGCATATTAAATATCTAGGTATCGTTATTGAATTTAATTATAAAAAAATCACTCACATATCATTACCAGCAACTTATAAACTCAATTACTAGCCTAATAGACAGTTGGAACAGACTCTTCTTCACATTAGAAGACATTATAACTTTAATCAAAATAATACTGTTACCTAAAGTCATATTCATTGGCCAAGCTCCAATAATTCCCCTACCTGTCAAAATTAAACAGAAAATTAATAATGTATTACTTAACTTCCTTTGGTATCCCCAAAAAACAAGAATTTCTCTTCTCTGGCACACCATAAGCTGGGATGAAGGAGGTATAGGATTTCCAAATATTGATTTTTATTTAATCTCCACATTTATTAACATAGTGTTGCTTTGGAATAATACTTCTTATACATCATATTGGAACTTAATACATGAAACCTTACTTCTTAGTAGTAATAGGACATCGCTTGAACCACATACTCAATTGAGTCTACTTCACATGACCTAAAACTCATTTGACTGACACCCAATTGACCTAAATTTCATTTGACTGACAAATCATTAGGCTGACTCCAATTTCACCGACAGCTTACAATGCTGAATTTCAACATACTAAATCTTAAACCATAGACAAGCACACTTAGAACACCAATAACTAACCCTTTCCAGAACTTAAAAATTACTTACTAACCCTCTTAACAGAAACAGGACAATGTACAACCAAACTAGGTGGGGGACTATTCCCCTCACACCTCCACAATTATATATACTCCACGATCGCACTTCAATGGGGAAAAGGGCATATACCTTTAACTTGATGTATAGTACTCTACATGCTGCCACTACTGCTGTGAATGCACAAAACATTCGCCAAATTACTTTAGATACTTCCCATAGAAATGTAAATAGAAAAACTCACACTTAGAAACACTACAACACTACTTTCTACATAACTATTGGAATTCTAACAGTCAGCACTATAAGTCACAATAATTCTTTTTATCACAAGCAAGTCACAGGTGAAGGAAAACCCATCTTACATGTCAGTGAAATGGGAGTCAGTCAAATAAGTTTTAGGTCAAATTAAGTTTAGGCCAATTGGGTATTGGTCAAATGGGTGTCAGTCAAGTGAGTTTTAGGTCAAGTTAAGTAGACCCACTCAAATACATACTGTACAAACATCTTTATATGGATTTTAAAAACATACATTGAAAGTGAAAGGTCAAAACTTGTTCTCACGGGTCTATATTAAATCATCGAATGCTTAAAAAAGCAAATGATGATTTATCGAACCCATGTAAGTGAAAGCTTACAATCTCGAATGCTTAGAACAGCAATTTTTTTCCAAGGGAAAAAAATCGCTGTTGCACAACTCCCCTACATAAATATACCAACTCTGAGATCACACTACAGTCACAAAAATGGCAAAGTAACTGAAGCAGCCAAGCAATTTCTTTCCCAGGGAAAGAATTTGTTTATATGCCGTTTTGCTATTTTGCCTTTTCGTGCTTTTAAGTTCAATCAAGATACATTCGAATGAATGCATCTTTGATCATTTAATAGGAACCCTGTTCTCACACCTCTTTTAAACCAAATATTGCTGTTGTTTAAAAAACTTATGCTTTCTAATCAATTAATTAAGAATTTATTAATAATTATGTTTCCTATTGCTTACGCAAATTATATATTTTGATACTCAGAAAATGTTAGACTTTAAGAAGGATGACATTATATTGGAAGCAATTTCTCTCAGCTAATAAAATAAGTTCTGCAGACTATTTGATTAGCAGATATAGTTTGCAAAATTGCAGTTGGCTGTATATACAAACTTGTAAGGATTATATACATACTAAGCTCATACCCTCGTTAGAGGCATACAATAAGATTAACTTAAAAGTCTTGGATTTTATCTCAACAATTATTAATAGCTCACCCAAGAATACTTCATACAAATCTGTTACTTATAAAATTTTCAGAAATGATTTTAGCAAAACAGATGTTTCTTTTTCGAATTATTCAAGTGAAGTTAATAGACAAGTATTCTCAGAAAAAGATAAAAAAAAACTTTGTTTGCAGTCAGTGAAGGAATCCACATCTTCCCTGTTCTGGCATGTATACACATGGAAATTTTTACATAGATGTTTTTTTCACTCCACATAGGCTAGCAATAATGTACAAGAAAGATGAAATGAAATACTGGAGATGTGGACACTGATGCTGACTGGATACATATGGATGTTAATTGCAAAATAATTTTCCCATTTTGGTTAGACTTTAAATATCTTTGTAAAGCTCTGTGGAATGACAACTGTATAATTTCTGACTCCCTTATCCTTTTCAGTGTTCTTGTTCCTGAAGTCCTTCCTAAAAAACAAACATTTTTACTTTGGTCCATCCTCTGTATAGCAAGGAAATTGTTACTAAAAGTTGGAAAGCCCAATTTACTTCTGTCTTTAAAGTTGAGTCTATTCATCTTGTGAAATACATTTGTATGATATTGCTACTATAAAAGTAAGGACTAACAATGTAACTCATCATTTAATTGCTTAGACAAAATTGTCTAATTAGTTAGAGAAATATTAAGTGTTCTCCTATGTATATTGCTTTTTAAGTTGTTATGGACATGGTATATAGTTTATTTGTTTTTTCTTGTTACTATACTGTAAATTATTGTGTTATAAAATGAATAAAAACATTTTGGAAAAAAAAGACACACCCAATAATGTAGCTGTAGACAGCAGTAATACTCTAAGATGGTGCCCTGTAGAGAACAGTTGTAGAGACCAACTGCTTTAGGCATCAGCTGTGATGCACAGTAACCTCAAGAGAGGAGAACATGGATTACAGACAGGGCTACCCACTCAATGGTGTAAAACTTGGCTCTAAGTGATTAAGTCACTTTGACTAATGTTGCCAAAATGGTCATGTATATTTGCAGGTGATCAATGGGTTGATTGGGGGGATGTATGTGCTCCTATTGGCCAGTGTGTGCCATCATAAAGCTCAACAGCCCTGAGTCAATAAGCTACTATTGGCTGTCGTTCAGTTGCCCACCTTGGGTTTTTGAGCCACAACTGGAAATCAACCTGCCAAACATGAACTAAGAATTGCTATACTTAATGTAGGTTCATTGGCAGGATGCAACATGGAAGTGAATAACATGATGGTAGGGGTGAGACTCGACATCCTGTGTAACCAGTAGACAAGATGGAAGGCCAGTGAAGCAAAGTCACTTTAGCTTGGGGTCCAGAGTTTACTACACAGGAGGACAATAAACTAGAAATGGAGTGGGAATTGTGTGAGGGTGAGACTTCTCAAGACAGTGAGTAATGTTTTCAGAATTAGTGATAGACAGCATAAAGATAGAGCATTATTTATAATCTCAGACTATACCCCACAGCATCATTGGGATAGTGAGTAAACGAGTGCATTCAGACAACAGTTGCATGATTAGATAAAGCAGGACAGCATAAAATGATGCTACTAATGGGTTACCTGAATGTGCAAATCAGAACAGACAAAACAGGATATGAGGACTGCCTTGATCCACATGGTTGGGCCAACACAATTGTGCCACGCTGCTTGCATTAAGTACTGAGTGTTGTATCTGGTGTACCTAGTTCGGTACAGGTTCTAATCCTACTGCAGTCAATGTGTTTGTGTGTGTGTGTGTGTGTGTGTGTGTGTGTGTGTGTGTGTGTGTGTGTGTGTGTGTGTGTGTGTGTGTGTGAGTGTGTGTGTGATGGTTTGGGTGTTTATTCAAAAGACCATAACTGTGTATGCTACAGCAAACAGTGCAATACCATGGAATACAAATATTTATGGTATCTTGGAGGTTGGTATGATGGTTAAGGTGTTTACCTCAAAGATGCAAGGTACAATGTTTGCTCCTCACCTTTGTAGGGCAATCAGCTAGGCTTTAAATGGCCTGCAAGGACACTTAGCCTAATATTAGCTTTCTCCATGTGTTTAGCAAAATGGATAAGGTCTTCACTTTGTAAAGAAAAGATACATGGCTTGATTTTAATTTGATGTTATTGGCTAGGCTTAAAATGACTCTTAAGGGCAGTTAGCCTATGAACCTATCAACAGGAGAAACCATTCTAGCTTTTTATCTGGCAAGTGGTGTAATGGTAGTCAGCACATGGTTTAGCAAGAGAAACAGTCACAAGATCACATACAAGAGTGGCCCACATGTAACTCAGGTAGACTTTGTTCTAGTAAGGAAAGGTCACTGGGGTAGAATCAGTGATTGCAAAATCATCTCCAGTGAAACTGTTAGCCCACAGCATAAGGCACTGGTTGCCATGGTCAGCTGCAAGCAGTAGTCAGAAAAGGAAATAAGGTTAACAGAGACAAGGCTGAAGACCTGGACATTGACTGAAAAAAGGCACACGAGTTCAAGGAATTACTCAGGGCTCTAGCATCCCAAGAAGAGGAGGAAATAGGTGGAGATGAGGAAGAAGAATGGCTGTGCCTCAAAACAGCATGTGCGAGGCCTGCAGAACAGTTGTGTAGGTGAGCTAGGTATAGAAATAAGTTACATAAGAAAAGATGTTGGTGGAATGCAGAAATCCAAGAAGCCATCAAAAGAAAGAAAGAATGTAGAAAAAAGTGGGAGATATAAAAGACAGACCAGGGAAAGAAGGACTAATGATTGGTTATCAAAGAGGCTAAGAGAGGAGTAACAATAGCAAAAAACAAGGCATCAGAGGCAGTCTACCAGCATTTGGAAAGGTACTCAGTAAGTGGCACAAAGAAACTCTATCAGGTTACAAGGCAAAAACAAAGCTAAAAAAGTTAGTGAGCCATCCCCCATAAAGAATGTCAGCAACAGCCTACTCACCATAACACAAGACATACAAGTTTGATGGAGGGTGTACTTCTAGCAGCTTCTGAATGAAGAAAACTGTTAAATAAATTTGTTAGAATCGGACTGTAAAAATCATTGAGTTATTCAAAAACAATGTCAATCAATAACAAACAATAATGCAGGAGAACTCAAGTATCTTAAAGCTCTAATGTACATTAGGAGGCAAAAAAACATACACAAAGTTGTATAGAATTTTGACTGGTTTATTCATACAGTGTTTGCCATTTTATATCATTTACAATCAGCTTTTGCCCACCTCACTGACGTGGTCAGTGACAGGGTCTTTACATCATAGTAACTTAGTAAAAAGTGCTGACATTGTGTTTTTTAAAGAAGTCTTTTTCCCATGAGAATGTTACAGCCTTGCAAACACCTGGTCAGTCACGATGACCTCCTGAGGATGTAGCCAATTCAAGGTTCTCTGATTAGTTCGAATACAATAGATGTATGTCTTCTTTAATGCCTCTCTTTGTCTTTCTGGTTCCCCAGCTGCGCACTATCAGAGATAGTGCGCACAAGGCTACTCTCCTGGTGGAGGCAGGAAAGAGGATACACATGCGAACAGATTTATTATTTTCTAACTTTGCAAAATAATCTTTACTTGAAAGACATGAGCCAGGCTGTGTTTGCAAGCTGCCAAGGTCAAATTTCTGATTACACTGCAGCTTGTGCTTCAAGCAATAATATGCAGGTTTATTTCTACTATTATTCTAGTAAGACAGAATTAAATGCATTACATAAACTTTGTTCTCTATTATGGATTTAAGTACATTTATTCCTAACTAAAGCACACATTTCTCTATATATTTGATCACACAACTTATATATGTTTGAATGTTTAAATACACATCTTCCTAAGCAGCACACATTGTAAATATATTTTTCTAGGCAGCATGTATGTAAATATATTTTCTAAGCAGCATGTATAGATTTTTCTAACATTCTCCCTCCTGTTAATGCATTTAATGCTATTTGAAACATAAACAGTATTATTTCATTTCTTAGCCTTTTCCTTTCAAGGACTCTCAGCTAAGTAAGTCATTTGTTTTATATTTCAGATAGACTTTCACTTGGTATCAACAAATTCAATTCCATATCTTGGTACATAGTTTCAGTCACTGATACATCAACTAAGTCTTTAACTAATTTTTTCACACAGGGTATCCGCAGCAGACACATGCTCCAATTATGAGCAGTACCACACAAATTGCAATCAGAATGTTCAATAGGATGGAACCCCACCCCCCCAAACAGATTCTGGAAAAAGTCCGTCAGTGGGTTTGGGCCTGGTTTAGTCATTGCTGATACTTGCTGAATTACCTCTAGGTGGTCATTGATTTCATGTTGGTTGTCTGGAATGTACGCACAGCATTTTTCTTCGTGTACCACCTCTTGCTGCTAGCGTGAAGTAAAGAGCCATTCGATTTTGTAGCACAACAGTTTTTATTGCATTCAGTTCATTAGTCACCAATTCTAGGGTGGAAAAAGTTGCATTGCTCATGACTTTTTGACAGCTTCCTCAGCTCCCAGATCGATTTGACTGCTCCATAGGCTGGTGGCATTCCTGCCCTGGATATAACACTGTTGCTCAAGTTTATATGAGTCAATTTACTTTTGTCTTTTACTGAATTATGGCCTTTTCAACCAGCTTCGATTTTACCAACTGGATTCACAGGGTTTTTTTCTCACTGGACCTTCAGATTTTCGAGCTGTTTTCCTTACGTTTCGTATTTTACCCAAAGGTAATTCTGCAGTATGTCTTATTGCTGAAACCAGATAACCCAAAAAACAACTGCCGGACCAATTCTCAGGTAACCATTTATATGCCTTTTTCCCACAAATAAAATCATTACTTTGGTACTGATACGTGTTATCCCTGCATGAAACATTTTTCTATTCTTAATAGACAATTGCTTAGTTAAGACTGGATTGTCACATACTGCATTTAATGTAGTTTTCATGGAACTCAGATATGAATCATGGTTAGTATTACAAACAGTACCCCCACTTTTGACTTTAATGTAACATTTATAAGACATTGTTATATTACCATTACTCCAGCCCACCTGGAGGGTATTACTTTGTAGAGACATACAACTCCTTTTTGTGTGAACAGGTAAAATAAAGCAATTTTGTCCTGTGATCTCACAGTTTCTGTATAAAAAAACTTTCCAAAGTCTTATTTTATCCCCAGAGGGACAGAGGACGTTAAAGTCTATTATATTTTGTTGGTATAGCTGTACAAACTCAGCAATTTGAAATGTGCATAGTTTCTGTATACACTTGCTTCATGGCCAGGTACGTGTTAAAATTTGGATGCCAGTCTATAAACAGTTCATCACGTCTTCTCACTTTCACTTGTGTGGTTGAGTGCAGGGAAAAACCACAATAAGAGAAAAATTGTCACACTTATAGTTAACAAATACACAGTTAAAATAATTATGCAATAGTTCTTGGGTTGCTCTGCTTTTTGTTTTCTTTACTCTTGGCCATTTTGCCCTTGTGTATCAGTCACAAAGTTTTTATTCAGCTGAAAGTTCTTTTGTCTGAAAAAGAGTTAAACTGCAAAACAGATTTATTTATAACAGTTTCTTTATTTAATTAGCTAGTGAACTGTCAGCCTCCAGCCCTGCAGGCATGAGAGCTTTTTACTGAGGCACATAATATGCCCTTCCAAATACTACTTTAAAGGGGATTAAACCCTTTACATTTGTTACTGTTTTCATGCTCAGCAATGCTAGAGGTAAACAGCAAATCCAATTCTTCTGAGTCTCACTCATTAACTTTCTTAACTTGTTTTTTTTTAAATCCCATTGTACCTCTCCACCAGTCCTGCTGACTGTGGGTGGTAAGCACAGTGATTCCTTAAGGAAATCCCAAAAAAAATCTCCCAAGTTGTTGAATTGTCTGATTGACAAAATGTGTCCCATTGCCACTATAGATTCTTTCCGGTATGCCAAATCTAGGAATTATTTCCTTTACTAGGGGCTTTGCCACTGTTGCTGCATTTGGATTCCTGGTTGGAAAAGCTTCTACCCATTTTGAAAACATATCTATGATCACTAAACAGTATTTCTTTTCTTCACATTTATTCAACTCTATGAAGTCCATACAAATAGTATGGAATGGATATGGTGGTGTAGGGAAACTCCCTTGCTTGTTTTTAAATGCTCCTTGTGCATGGTGCTTGTTACAAGTATGACAAGCTGCACAAAATTTTATTGTATAATTTATGTATCCATATGTTTGGAATATTTTATTTACTAACTGTACCATCCCCCCTGTTGAGACATGGCTCTGCCCATGGCTCAACAAAGCTGCATATCTAAATAAATTAGATGGTAATATTGTTTTTTTTCCCTTTGGAAATGTACAGTCCATTTTTAAAAATTGCACCTTGTTTTACCCAGTTTTGTTTTTCTGCTTTTGTAGTAAGCATTTGCATTGTTTTTAACATGTCTAAATCTAAAATCTTAAAGGGTTGTAATTTTTCATTTAAAAATAAAGTTTCTGAGTCTGAGGCTGCTTGCTTTGCAGCTGCATCAGCTCGTGCATTACCTTTTGAAATCTTATCCTATTGTTTTGTATGAGCTACACATTTACAAATAGCTACTTTAGTAGGCAACTGAATAGATTCTAATAGCTCCAAAATAAATTGTGCATGATTAATAGATTTTTCACTGGATGTAATCATCCTTCTATTTTTTTATTATTGTGCAAACACATGCACTGTAGAAAAAGCATACTGATTATCAGTATATATGTTTACTTTTTTTTTTTTGCCTTTTACTAAAATACATGCTCCTGTCAAAACTACCAGTTCTGCTGCTTGAGCATACAAGTTGTGTGGCAAAGTTTGTGCTTTTAAATTTTTAGTGTCTGTAACTACTGCATACCCCACCAGATTTTTCCCTGTAGGACCCCTTCTGCATGAGCCATTCACGTAATATGTCACCTCAGCATTATTCAAGGGCATATTTGTAAGATCTTGTCTAGGTAAAGCTAACTGTTTATATGAGGTTGACTCAGCAGTATGGTCATACATGAAAGATGTCTAGCAGGAGAAAGGTATGCAACTTTTTCTTGTAGCAGAATTATTGCAACTGCATGAGGCATTCTCAATGTGAGAGAGTGGAATAACACCACTGAGGCTGAAGCCTGTACTGCCATTGCTGCTGCAAGTACTGCTTGTACACAGTGAGGCAAAGATTGCACCACTGGGTCTAACTGTGATGAATAGTAAGCTATGGGGCATTGCTTATCCCCATGTTGTTGCTTTAATACTGATGTCATGTACCATTGCTTACAATCTATGGTCTAAAAAAAAACGTTTGTGATAACTTGGAAGTCTTAAAACTAATGAAGAAGCTATTAACTGCTTTAACCTGCAGAAAGCCATTTCTGCTTTTGTTTTCCATTGTGAAATAATTTGGTACCCAGTTCCAACAAAAATTAGTTGTACCTAGGAAAGACATTATTTCTTTTTTAGTTGTTGGTTTGGGTGCTTGCAAAATTGCTGTTTTTTTCCTCTTTTCTCTTTCCCACTATCTAGTATTTTACCTTTATTGAATATTACATATCCCAGGTATCTAACCTGTGTTTTTTTTTTCCCAAAGTTGTAACTTACTTTTGTTTACTTTGTGTCCTTGTATTACTAAAAATTTTAACAATGCTACTGTATTCACCCTGCACTGCTGCTGGGTGCTGTTAGCAAGATGTCATTTACATAAAGTAAAATTTGACTACTTTTTGGTGGGGTAGACCCTGCCAGATTGCTAGCCATTTTTTTTTTGTGCAAATATTATTGGGCTCTCACAATATCCCTGTGGTAGTCGAGTGTATGTATACCTTTTACCCTGAAATGTGAATGCAAACCAATATTGACTATTAGGATGTATAGGTATTGAAAAGAAAGCATTGCTTATATCTACCACAGTAAAATACTTCTGTTGTGGCTTTAAATCATTTAACAAGGTATGTGGGTCTGGCACCGTGGGTGCTTTAGGTATTACTGCATTATTTACAGCTTATAAATCTTGTACCATCTGCCATTCCCCGTTTGCTTTTTTTTTAACAGGAAATAGGGGTGTATCACATGGTGAATTAGGAGATTCTACCAGTACTCCTTTTTTGAGTAATGCTGCTTATTATAGGCTTAATTTTTACTTTTGCATTCTTTTCCAAAATGTATTGTTTTTTCTGTGGTTTAAAAGCTGACTTTGGGGTAATTGTAACTGGTCCTGCTGCTTGAATAAGCCCTACATTTAACTTGCCTGTTGACCACAGAGTTGTTGGAATTTTACACAAGGCCTTTTCTTTTTCTTTTAATAAAAATGCTAATCAGCTGTCCTTACTAGATTGCAAGTGTACAGCTGTATGTGTCTGTGTCAACCAATTCAGTTTTGTTTTTATATCCCTTGTTCTGACATTTTTAAATCAGTCTGTTTTCCCATTTTGTTACCTTTTTTTTTTCTAAGTCTGCCCATTTAAAACTTTTGTTTTTTGTCAAGCTGACATGTGGCAGTCTATTGGACTTATACAATCTCATGAACTCCTGAGGTAATGAACAGCTTACTACACTGTTTCCCTCAGTATCCCAGCATAAAGTTTGTAATATTAATTTGTCAGCAGGATTTTTACTTATATTTTTATTAGGTCCTGGTGTGCTACAGTAGTATGGAGTACAATGTAACAAGTGCTGCTGATCAGTGTCAAGGAGGGTACCTTACTGATGGCTACGTTTATCAGTTCTTTGGTTACTGCCCCTGGACCAATCATAACTAGGTCCTGGCTGTACCAATAATAGGCTTCACTCTCTGATCACACCACAAGAGCATTCATTTGTCTTTGTGCTTCCATACCCTGCATGGTAGGAACTACTGCTATGCCAAATATCTGCACAAGGTCTTTTCCCAGTAAGTTTACTGGATATTTTTGCAGAAACTACAATTTTACTTTTCTGAGTCATACCTGAAACAGGGTCAGTTATTGCTATATTATGGGAAAGTGGTTCCCTGTATAGCTGTCCATTTGCTGCTTTTACTAATATATAATCAGGTGATTTAGAATGTTTTGGTAACTTGGAGGGTGTATCAAAGTCCGTGACGCTCCTGAGTCACACAGGAATTTGACCTTTCTTCCCTCCACCAGAAGTGTTACTTCTGGTTTTGTATTTGCTAGGTAGAGCTCCGGGCTCAACAATGCTAAATCTAAAATTTTATTTTGATTTTTATTCTCTACATCTGTTTGTACTTCCTCTATTCCCTCTACTACATTCACACTTTCTTTTTGTTTATTAACCTTTCCTGATGATTTTTGGTTATTATCACTATCATATAGTCAGTCCACATCTCCTTTTTCTTCTGTTATTGCTTTCTTATTTTGTTTATAGTCCCTAGCTAGATGCCCTTTTTACCTGACTGTAATACAAATACTTCAGCTCCGTCTTCAGCAGTGAAGACTTGTGCCTTTTTTTTCTTTTTACTATTAAGGTGTCTTTCAGTACGTCTAGCATACTCAAGTAAGGCTTGCAGCCTGCTTGTTCAGTGATTTATCATATGCCTTGTAATAAAACTACTAACAGAGACAATGCAACCTTTTAAAAATGTATATATATATTTTTTTTTTTTTTAATTGTTATTTTAAGCATTTTAATAATCTAGCATAATATCCATCTACTGTCTCATTTCCCTGTTGTATGCATTAATTAATGCAAGTCCAGTCTGCTCTAAGTTTTCATTTTTCAGAGATTCTGTCTGTTAGACCTTTCACTCTGTTGTCTAAAAATGTTTCAGAATTTTTTAAGCTTCTGTTTTTCTTTTGCCTGACGCCCTGCATCAGATTAAAGCTTGTTTAAGGAGTTTAACTAGTGAAAGTTTATCTAGTTTACTATCAAATTTATAGTTGTTAACACATTTTGCAAAATATCTCACATTATTTGCTTACTGTAATTGCATATGCTTCACATTATCCGTTAGGGGCGGATCTCGTGATCTCTTAGTGCACTGATTTCCCATGTCTTAAAAAGACTGTTACGTAACCCTTCTCTTGTACCACGTGGTATCTTATTTCCCCATATCCACAGTAGTGTCTAGAATGACTGTTTACTTTGCTTTGTTATTCCCTGATCTATGACTCAAGATACAATACTTGACTCTCTCTCTCCCTGCTATCACAAACCTTAGCAATAGCACAGTGTAACCTGGTCCCTGATCTAAAACAAAGACAAAGAGGGAAATTCTTCTTACCTGAGTCTCCTGCTCTTATTGTTTCTCCTTGGGGCCCAGTCTTCCGCTTTTCAGCCACAGATCAGAAAGTGGACAGCCTCTTTACACACAACAATTCAGTCGGAGGTCTTTTCACTTTAAGAAGAACCATTCTTTTCGGCAGCTTCTCCTCGCAGATTTATTAGCACTTATGCACTCTGTGACCTGCAGCTTACCAAGGGAATTCCGGCACGATTAGGACCAAAATGTTAAATAAATTTGTTAGAATCGGACTGTAAAAATCATTGAGTTATTCAAAACAATGTCAATCAATAACAAACAATAATGCAGGAGAACTCAAGTATCTTAAAGCTCTAATGTACATTAGAGGCAAAACCATACACAAAGTTGTATAGAATTTTGACTGGTTTATTCATACAGTGTTTGCCATTTTATATCATTTACAATCAGCTTTTGCCCACCTCACTGACGTGGTCAGTGACAGGGTCTTTACATCATAGTAACTTAGTAAAAGTGCTGACATTGTTTTTTAAAGAAGTCTTTTTCCCATGAGAATGTTACAGCCTTGCAAACACCTGGTCAGTCACGATGACCTCCTGAGGATGTAGCCAATTCAAGGTTCTCTGATTAGTTCGAATACAATAGATGTATGTCTTCTTTAATGCCTCTCTTTGTCTTCCTCGTTCCCAGCTGCGCACTATCAGAGATAGTGCGCACAAGGCTACTCTCCTGGTGGAGGCAGGAAAGAGGATACACATGCAACAGATTTATTATTTTCTAACTTTGCAAAATAATCTTTACTTGAAAGACATGAGCCAGGCTGTGTTTGCAAGCTGCCAAGGTCAAATTTCTGATTACACTGCAGCTTGTGCTTCAAGCAATAATATGCAGGTTTATTTCTACTATTATTCTAGTAAGACAGAATTAAATGCATTACATAAACTTTGTTCTCTATTATGGATTTAAGTACATTTATTCCTAACTAAAGCACACATTTCTCTATATATTTGATCACACAACTTATATATGTTTGAATGTTTAAATACACATCTTCCTAAGCAGCACACATTGTAAATATATTTTTCTAGGCAGCATGTATGTAAATATATTTTCTAAGCAGCATGTATAGATTTTTCTAACAAAAACCCCAAAGAAGGTGTATTAACCCCCACAAAGCCCACAATGAAAGAAAAAGAGGATCCAACCCTAGAAGAAGTGCAGACAACACCAAAGAGAATGAAATCAGGATAAGCAGGCTCAGATGAGGTCACAACAGATATGATCAAGATGTTGGGTGAGATAGGGGAGAAACAACATCCTGAGGGTACTCAAAGTTGAATCATGTTTCAATAACTGAACAAATGACTACTTTCTCCAGCATGAAAAGAGTCTGGAGGGAGTGGAGCTTCTTGTTTGGACTCCTAGCATTGAGCAATATAATATTTATATTTCCAGGGATGTGTTTACTATGTTGGAAGGTTTGTCAGTTTGGCTTTGCCTAAACAAGCCTCAGTTGGGGAGTACAATGTTTTATCTACTATTCAAAAGCCTGTAAGTGACAGGTTCAGACCATCCCTGGTAAAGCATCTTGGTCTGTCAAACATATCCTCCAGTGCTTTCAAATATTGTACATCTCTGAAGTGACACCAAAAACTAAACCAATTATTAAAATCTTCTACCCATATTTATGAGGACATGATAAAATGAAGTACTCAAATGTATGGGTTAAAAAAGGCAGCTAAGGGTATATGGGAATAGAATAAACAAAAGAAAATACAAAAACTAAGAAAGTGGAGGCTCTATTATATGGATATGGATAGCAAGATACAAGCAGTGAAATGTTTTTAATCCCTTTAGTTTTATACACAGATCAGAAATATTTTCATCAACCAGAGGAAAAGCTGTGAAAAGCAATTAAAGAGTGAAAGCATTTTATCTGGGAGGGGAACAGGACAAGGGTCAACTGAGATAAGTTGATCCTTCCAACAAAACAAAGTGATTTGTGATTACCTTATTTGAAGGGATATTTCAGATCTACACAGTTAAGGCTCCTATACATAGCACAAGCAGAATGCTATAATTCAAAGTGAAAAGGGATGATGATGCTACAAGTGGGAACCTCAAGAAATAAGGAGAGACTGTGATTTTGGATGTAGATCCAACATTAACCATTAGAACATTAACCATACAGAGTATTATATTCATAAAGTAGCAGAACATATTTTAAGAACTAAGCCAACATGGGAATGGAAAAAGGAGATTATACCGATAGGAATGAGTGCAATTAAGAGTACAGAGAAAACAAAAGATGGGGGCTGGAATTTATTGGAGGAAACTGGTAAAGGAACCAAAATATTAGTTGCAAATAATTAGAGAGGGAAAGTTAATAGAATGGGAAGATGTCAACAATACAGTTGGATTGCAGGCTAGAGACTGCCTTCCTTATCAAGGATTGATATCAGAGTATAGGCAAAGAGAAAGGAACAGGAAGATCTTAAGTAAAAGACTAGCATTGGTAGAGTTGTTACTTGAATCTAGAACAGAAGCCGCCATTAAAATGGAATAATTTGTAGGGCATATACAATTCTGCCTGATAACTATAGGAGTCAATCAGAGGAGGTTAAAAATGATTGGTTAGTGAGATTGGATAAGCAATTCACAAAGAAACAATGGGAGGACATATGTATGGCTTTCAAATATGCAACAAAGCTTATAAAATTTAGGATTTTTGCATGTTTGCATAGGTATTTTTATACACTAAGCAGACTCCAAAGAAGGTATGATGGGAAAGAAAGAGATAATAGGGAACATATTTTTGGGGAGTGTAATGAGCTGGCAGACATTAAAAAATCTTTACAGATTACTCAGTCAGAAATACTGGCTGAGCAAGTTGGTCTGATTAAGGAAATTAGATTTTTTTCTGTGATACAGGATCGGAATTGCATAGATATAATAAGGCCTTGTTGAGTTCAATTTTGGTTGCTGCCAAAAAAGCAATTACTAGAAAATGCATATCAAAGTCTAAATCAACCATATTATAAGTAGTGAATATAGTAATAGAGATATAAGAACTGGAAGTGGGATCTTTAGAAAAGGGTAGGAACAAATTACATAGAAAAAGTGATAATTGTGGGAACAATACATGCAGAATAATGTTTTGGAGGAAGTCTGAGGTTTAATGGAATTGAATGAGTTATATAATGTTTAATTGATAATGACATTATAGAAAATTATACTTGACGTATAATGTTTGCAACTGAAAATATGTAGGCTCTATATTATATGCTCGAAGAGACTTTTCTTCGAACATATAATCATCGATACCAAAAGAGCCAATGCTCTAAAGCACAAATGGCCACGTTCTTGACTTTTTTCCTTGGAAAAAAATTCAGTTGGCCTTTGTCGGGAATTGCCCTTTTCCCCAACCTAGAGCGATCTTGGAGTTGGTATTTTTAATTCAGGGGGGTTGTGGGGGGCACAGCCCCCACGTTGGTGGGTATGGGGGGTTAAGTCCCCCACTTGATTAGGGTTTTGAAGTTTGTGTTTTTTGTGTATGGCCCCGTGAATTTTTCACTCGGAAAAATTCACGGACATAGCCGTTTGCACTTTAGAGCAATCGCTGTTTAGGTGTCAATGATTATATGTTTGAAGAAGAGTCTCTTCGAGCATATAATATAGACCCAAAATATATCAATATGGTTTGTTCTCATTTACATAAATGTATGATTGCCTATGTCATAACTGATAATTCAATAAAGATGTTTTTTGTTTAAAAAAATATCAGTCATCTTCTATTCATATTGTGGCATCATCCTTGTAGAAGGTAGAATGTTGTTTAATGCTAGGCTCGTACTCGCCTGGGACAGATAATTTGAGTGCTCCAGCATGTGCCTCTTCATACAGTCAAGGGAGGTATGTCTCTGGCAGTTACACTCACATGGACTATGACTGAGTCATACTGTTACTTACAATCCATTGATCTATGTTCATGTGTGATCTGCCAGATTCTGTCACCTGACAGGCAACTGACCACGACTTTCTCTTTACTCAGACTGGTGAGTTGAACATCTGTGTGTCTCACAATCAAGTATTCTATGACCAAAATATTGAGTTGAGTGGTGGGTTGCCTTATGGAAGTAGAAGTTAATTCTCCATGAGATGTGGCTGAATGTGTTGAGGTAGGTTTTTTGCTGGAGCACTTTTGGGGCTGCTGAGAATATTTGTTATAGCTGCAATGTCTGTGAAATCTTTTGTGTTTAGGAAGATTACATTTAAGAAGCTCAGCATATGTGAGTTTATCTGTCTCGTCCTTACTGTACGTGGTGGGTTTGTACATGCATTACTGTCAACCTGATTAGTTTTATGAATGCTTGTATGTGAGAACTTTGTCCCCAGTGACATTGTGCAATTACATCTCTGACATGTGTTATCAATTTGTTTAAAAATGTGTTGGTTGTAAGTAAACATGAGGCAATTACTACATTCCCTTAGGACTCCAATAGCCACCCTACTGGCTGCAGAGATAGCAGGAGAGTTCATATCCTCGGTTACATGCCCTTTATACTTGATCATTAAGTTGCTGAATGTATATAGAGTGAAAACAGGAATATCTAATGCAAAATTCAAGGGGCAGTGACTTTTAGTGTGCAAGCTAGTTTCACTTTGCACAACTGGCATAGGTCAAAACCTCTTAGCACAAAAAATCTGGACAAAGCCAAAAATGGGGGGACAGAGTCCCAAAAATAGGGACACATTTTAAATATTGCTCTTATAAACTTAGAAAGCTACTAGAATAAAATGTCTTGTGTTACCATAATTTTCTGAAAGCTATGAAGTCAGAAATGCAAATATGTGCATTATTTAGTGAATTCAGTCCTCACTTATTTGCCACAAAAATATAGAAAACCACAAATTTTATGTGTAACAGACCAAAAATATGAATAAAAAATCAGGACATTCAGCTTGAGACTGGGAATCTGTGAGCTTTCATGGAGAGAATAAAAGTAAAAAAGCTAGGTTTGTCTTGGGAGCCTTTTAAAGGCTTTGATTTTAAGGACTCCTATTCAAAAGAAAGCTTGTCATCTGAATTATCTGGCTGTACCCCCACAGCTGGAGCAGACTTCTCCAGTGTATTCATTGGCTACAGTAACATGCAAAAACTGTTTAATCAAGAAGCAACCAATAACACCATTCTTGCCAAAATCAGAGAAATTAAAATGTATCTTTTTCTCTTCCTTACTTTTGTTTGTTCAGTCTTTCTTTGTTCAGTTATGTGAATCATGTTGCTAGCATAAATCCAGCTTCAACTAGTGTTCAGAACTTCTGCTTTATTTGTGCAATTTAAAACTATTTCAATTGCATTTTATTTTAAATAAAGATTTTGGCTACATTAGTATATGTCAGATTACGTGACAATTATATGAACATCTGAAACTCTTCATTTGGATTTTAAGAAATAAGGCTTTTAGCAACTTTTACATATTTTTAAAATTGCTACCTTATTTAATATCTCAGATAAAGAGCCCACTATGCCCTTACCAGTTATTGTTCTATATACT
Source organism: Protopterus annectens (assembly GCF_019279795.1). NCBI lineage: Eukaryota > Metazoa > Chordata > Ceratodontiformes > Protopteridae > Protopterus > Protopterus annectens. The sequence goes on along the minus strand of NC_056741.1, from coordinate 681,936,970 downwards.
ACAGCAACAAGTTTAAGCTGCATTGATGATGAGTTAAATGATGCATTTTTTTATCATATTGGTCATTATAATGGGTCTGAGAATAATTTGCTACTGTCTGTGCTGCAATTAAAGGACAGGCTTATAGTTATATTTACTGTGGTTTTAATAAGCAAATACATAGCTCATTTACCTTGATTACTGTAAAAGTAATAATCTTTCTTTTTCATGAATCTATTCCTAGAATAATCAATTTTCTTATCAAGTTCTATATAAAGGAATTAGAAATGAGTACTAATTGTAATGCAACTGATCAAAGGGATATGCTTCCAGATGCATTTGTATTTCACAGTTGCATATAGACATAAATGCAAACACAGTGTTTTATTTCCTTTCTTTTTATTTACAGAGTTCTGGCAAGTTCTTTTCAGGGACATATAGTAAGGAGTCCTTACTCTAGCAGAAGAGATGTACATGACATGTTCTGTGCACAACCCCCCTTGAAATCCTGTTAAATCTTCTGTGAAATTATCTGTAACATAACATTGATCTGATAACATAATAAAAAAGTCTTTCTTTTAAATCCCTCTCCATTTAAATTCATTTATGTCTATTTTTATCATTATCTTCTTGTAAATTAAAACACTATAAAATAGCTTGCGTAACTGCTGATTGCTCCCTGACCTATTCAGTACCAAATGAATCCTAAATATTATCAAATATATCAAAAAAGTTTCTGACAGAGCATAATTTTGTTCAATTTGGCTTCAGTTCCTAAAGGGACTATGGTAGATCTTAGCAGTATATGCAGAAAATCATTAATATATTTGTTTTTGAATGTCTGCAGCCAAGAAGAGTGAGCCCTTTTATCCTTTACAGAGCATTGGCTGAGCACCATATGCCTTTATATAAATTCAAATTTCTTATGCTGGAAATACTAAGTAGTTAATATATGAGAATAGGCTGGTCTACTTAGCATTGGTACTTTAATTGGCTAAAAATAAAGCAGCGTAATTAACATATAGTTCCACTTAAATGAGATACTTTTATAAATTGATATTTGCATGCCTACATCATTTGATTGCACCCCATTGTAGTGTTCTTATTTTTAGGACAGTAGCTGGTTCTCCAAAACTGAAGAGTGATACAAGATTGTACATGAAAATCCATTGATTAATGGTCTGTGATGACACATTTCTTCAAGAATATAAAACTGCTACTGTTACTAAGTGGGGAAAAAAATCAAACACAGAGGAGTGCAGTATTTAGAGATTTCCAGATATCTAGTTGCCCAAGTGAAAATTTATAAAGCTCAACTTGTCAGAATTAGAACATTTAATAGGCTAGTTCCCTATGAAAACTGGAAGACCTGTAATTGCAAGTCCTGCAACCATTAAAAATAAAGACATTTTTTAAACAGAGTGGTGAGATTCAAACATGCTGTACTGCCATTAAATCATTTCTTTAGTGGAGCTTTACTTCTCAGTCACGGAGAATTACTCCCGGGTCTTCTGTGGTGCTGATACATATTACCTCAGAGATCACTGTCCCGGGATGTGAAGAGAATGTTTCAAGGTACTTCACTCTCAGACTTAGTACATGCAGGGATAGATAAATAGATAGATCGATAGATAGATAGATAGATAGATAGATAGATAGATAGATAGATAGATAAAGATAGATATATAGATAGATAGATAGATAGATAGATAGATAGATAGATAGATAAATAGCATTGAATAGGAATCTCTTTGGTCTTTTGGCAATGTGCCAGTATCATTGTGGCTATATACTATATCACTGATACAACCTATGGAAGAATGGAAAAATACTTCTAATATTGAGCATGACTTTAGGAAGCTTTAATCTAATTACAGACTATATACTAGTAACAGACTCCCCCGCTGCAAAAATGGGAAAGACAGTTCTAGTGCTGAGAATTTCTGTTAACCTTAAAGAGACCTTCAGAGATGTTGACCAGTGTATTTTCTTATCTGTACCTTACAATTGTGGTATCATGGAAGCCACCTGCTCAGGGATGAAAAGCTCTCTTTCTAGGTATTCATTTAGATTGTAGTTGAAGATGAAAGGCCAGAGTACATGCTCTAGAATGGAAACTATTGCCTGGAGTTCCGTTATTTTCCATTTTAGACATTTTACTCTTCTTTCTTAGTTATAAATTGTGCATCTGGTGGTTAGGTTGGTGCCAGCCTTACCTTGTATGCAGAGACAAACCACTAGCAAAAGTTAAACATTCTGCTCAATCCTACTTCCTTAAAGTCTCTGACTGGCAAATGAAAAACAAATATCATGCCTCACCTATTATTTTGAGCATGTCAAGGCAGCAGATCCAGTTTGTCCATTAAGTCTTCTAGGAATTCAATATTCAAATCAGGCTGAGTAATAATATTTGTGAAAATAAACTGAACCAATATGACATTATCTTCATTCCAGTTCCCTTTTGACTATTGTTAGTGGTAAGTTCTTTATATTTTACATTGGCTCCGTAGCAGACATGTCCATGCCGGCCTGGTGACTGTTATACTCTGAAATAATAATATAATTTGGCATGCTCAAGATTATACATTTTAGCTTGTTAGGCCACACACAACTAATGCCTGAACAGTATGATCATACTTTATTCAAGTCACATCAGCTAATGTCATCTCTCTTCTCTCATCCACCCCTATACTCCCAACCATGCCCTTCGTAGCTCTCAGCAGCATCTTCTGCAAGTATATATGCCCAACAAAAATACTGGCAAACGCCTCTACAGCTAATCAGTGGCAAATGCATGGAATAAATTACCACTTACTATTAGATCGATCCCAAACCCTAACTCTTGTAAAACAGCTCTAAAGGATACCCTTTGTAAATTGTGGTCATGTTCATGAAATCACCCAACTTAACCCTATATTTCTCAACTTGTATTATTCGCCAAAGACTCATGCAGCAACCATTTCTGTTCTCTCTCTGACAAATCTACTAATAGTCAGCTCTTCTTACAGCCTACAGCTCTGTAGATGTGTATAGTTATTTGTGCCTTGGGATCATCTCCTGTATATAGTCGACATTTATAATTTATGTTTCACTTTTGTTTTTGGCATGTGTGTGACCATTACCTTAGTATTGTTCTTTTAATATTGTACAATACTTTTGAACCTCAATATATTTTAAGTCACTGTACATGTTCTGGCATGTATTCTTTCTCTGACAAATCGTCATGTTTTTGAGAACTCTAATTGTTTTTTGTTTCACTCTGTTATATGATATTCTTTGTTACATGTACTACCTGTAGCTTATCTACTCAGGCCACTTCTGAAAAAGGCTTGGTTAACAATTGTCAAATAAAAATAAATAATAAAGATATTGTATCTAGAGTGAACAAATGCAAGTGAAGAATAATTCAGTCAATGCTTCATAAAAGATGACAAAAATATTGTTTTTTCAGGCTACAATATTGTAATGTCTAGAAAGAATGTAATAACAAAGAAGGAACAGACTTTCTATACTGAACATGATGTAATGCTCACTGCCTAGCTTTACTGAGCAAAAAATTAATACCACAGATAGGAAGGAACATAATAAGCTTGATCAATAAAGAAAAAATATATACAGTGTTTACTAACCATAAACTACATATAATAGTGTCATAAATGCAATAAAACATCTTGTCTCCATTGTACTTGCCAGCTATCCTATAAGTCCTCTTTTTCATGTCCAGGTATTTAATGACTAATGCAGCAGCTTATCGCCAGGGCAAGCCAATATATAACACTAACAAATGTTTGCTTTAGTTTGAATTGCTATTCTGACTTATCTCATTGGAAAACCTCAGTTAATGAATAGTTTTACATGGGCCAGAATTAATAATTTGCCTGACAAGCAGCAATGAGTGAGCTGTTTGCAGTTCAGCAAAGATAAGTACATATCATGCTTGGCTGCAAAACAAGGTGGCCAAGTTTGCTAATAAAGCAATAAAGAGTTGCTTATAATCATAGTGGAATGATTCAGCAAATTACTAAATGAGCAGCTATATACTACACTCACTTTATCCCTGAATGTAAACACATGTTCCAATGCAGCGATCAAGACCCATGAAAATGCTAGGGGTTACTGCAGTTATCATGAATCTGTATGTACTACAGTCTCTAATACAAGGTGCTGCTGCACGTGCTGCTGCCAGACCACAGCCTAAAAGTCTTGGTATCATGTTTGACCTACCATGGACTTTATGAGATAGGAATAACAGACCGCTGCAGAGTGGACAGAAATACCATAGAGCAAATAGTAAACATCTGCCATTTTCACGTAAGGCCTCTTAAGAATTTTGGAGAAACCATCCCAGTATAAACCAAGGTATGTGTACTATTATGTATACTACGTACTGGGACTTTTCAAAGACCCACAGAAGACACAGAGGGGATGTTGCAGACCTCATTCTCAAGAATACTCCACCAATTTCTCAATGCAATGCTGCAACATGTAGGGAAGTATATCTGGTTTCCATGTACTCCAGTGGGGAGAGCTACCACAATGCAAAATTTCTATGCCATGGCACATTTTCCTGAAGATCTGGGAGCCATAGACTGCACACACAATGAAATAAAATCCCCATCTGGTGAAGAGAGAAGATGGTACATAATCAGGAAAGGCTATCACTCTATCAAATGTCAGGATATCTGTAATGCACAAAGGAATATCTATAATGTGTGTGCAGGTAACCCTGCCAGTTTACATGACACCCACATATGGCACACTTGTGAACTGTGTCTAAGGGTTTCTGAAGGTG